>NC_081520.1:1969333-2079333 GCF_030273125.1 Centropristis striata | reverse complement strand
CCAACTTCAATGCCTTCGTTCCTCTGCAGGGATCAGTTTCATCTGAATTAAATCATCATCTTAGTGCTGTTTCCTTCAGCAAACAAGGATGCATCATGCTGGGAAATGTTAAAGGGGGAAGTGTCTTGAAACCAAACCCCCTGTAAAACTATTCTCACAGCCACGAAAGAACAGACTGTCTCCATGCATACTGTGTCTGAGAGGAAGCGTGAATGAAGTGATTGAGTGGGAGTGTGTGTGAGTGAAGCAAGGTTTGTGTGTGTGTGTGTGTGTGTGTGTAAATCAACCACATCCGGACAGCTAACAGCTAGCGCTCCATCATACCAACTACTTCCAGTGACACAGTAGCACATGCCCACTTCTCAGACAGGAAGCAATGACACTAGACAGGAAATAAGTGACAAACAACCAACCAGACCAAAAGTCCCTACGAGTCATTCATAAAAAAAAAAAAGAATCATGCTGATGGTAAGCTGAATCACTCGTTGAGCGCTTATTTTCATTCCTGGAGAGTTATTTTTAATAGTGTTTACTGCTTTCTAGTCAAGTCAACATGATCTTATCAGCTGGAGTCCAGAGAAAATAAATATCTTGCATGCATCGCTCGCATGTACATCAAAGTTTGTTTATGCACTGAGAGAATAAGAGAGAATCCATTATCAGCATCTCTTGGGATGAAAGGAGCATTTTAAATATAATCTAACAGAACCTTCATAAAGCGTTTTAGGAGCAACTGGCTACTATTGTCAAAATACTAAATCATTTCTTGTTCATTTTATTGATTTGATAATAATTTTGATTATCATCAAGAAAGCCATGGAAAATGTCTAGATATCAGCTCTTAAATTAAACTCTTATGAGCTATTTTTGTTGTTATCATTATGTTTGAATTTCCGGGAAATGCACATGTCAAAAATTCATGTCATTTGTGGAAAGTGTGAATACAGGTGTACCCTCCTATCTATATTTTCAGCTATCTTTCCTTTTTCTTCAGGAATGCCAGCATCCGTCTCATCAGTATGTCAGCTATCTCTGTTCCAGGCTGACTCAGATTCAATACAGATGGCCTGCCCAGCCATCTCATTGTTATTAGGTAGATGGCAGATGGATTACTGTACGACATTATGATGAATCCACCGAGACATTTGGAGCTGAGCAAGTTCTTCCTACTGCATTAACATTTAGATGTCACAACTCACCTGTGATCAGTGACCATTAATCCACTGTGACGCAAATGATGTCCACCACATTCCTTATCGTTACATCATAGGCAAGGAACAAAAGATCACACATCATCATCATCAATCTCTTGTGACAACTGTGCACCAAGACGTTAAAGTACCTCCATCTGTGACATCACGATGAGTCACTCTGTCAGATAGATTGTGACAGTGCAAGTCTGCACTGTGACTATATTAAGTTTGAATGACATTAGAGGATCTAATGTGCACTCCCTGCCATCCATTTCTGCACCTACATCAGCTGAGTGGAGAAGCGATGAATCTGCACAATGCAGAATGCATAATCCCTCCAACAAGGCTCACTAATGGCAGCACAGATGAACTGATTGTAAGTCGTAGTGTGCACTGCAGCTGTAAAAACAAAAACATATGTAGGATGGTCGGATCTGCATCTTCTGTGCAAGTTGTAACTGTGTGTGCATATGCATGAATGCATGGCCTGCATGGGCGATTATATGATTATTTCAGGTCCATTACGGTGATCAGCTGTGAGCATATTTACTCGATTAAACATGTCGGAAATGTGCGTGACTACAGCCAATCAGAGTCGACCTTTTCCTGCTACACTTCTGTTTGTAAGTTGCCGGAGAAGTAAACAGAAAGACTGAACGTGGAGCTAAACGCGGAGCTGAGCGCAGCGAAATAGATGTCAGCCATGACTTGGAGCAATAACAGGTGAATGTTGGAAAAGAGGAAATTACAATCTATCCAGCGCTGTACAGAGAGAAAACTAACATTCACAGCACGGCACTTCACACACAGGTATGGTGCATTCAATAATGTCGGAACGGCTATGGTGCATTCAAGAGCATGGGACATATGAAAACTTACAAAGAAACAAGTTATTACTGAATAGAACTTAGTGCAATAAACAAGTTAACGAAACATTAACAGCGTGGGCTTTCTAACAACAAAAAAATCTGTTTAATCATTTAAAGAAGTACCACTCAAGTGATTATGCGGAGATCATGAAAATGTGAGCAGAGTCTGCACACAGCCTGCCAGCACACGTAGCATTAGCAGTTCAGCCACTGCTAGCAGAACTAATCTCTTGTTTCTTTAGATTTCAGTACAGATGCTTTAAAACTGTCTGTTTAAAAAGAAAAATCGTGATAATAATTGAGATCGGATGACCTTATTTTTTGCCATATCGCAGAGCCCTAACTGAATAATAGCGATACTTTTGCAAAAATGATATGAATTGTCTTGTGTTCATTGCACAACATCAAACAGTTGTTCGATTAAATAAAACAATCATTTTCTGAAATAAATATATTCATATGAGAAAAGAATAACGAACATTACATCCTCGCGTGGAGCAAGGATCACAGTGCAAATTTGAACTACATCGATATATGCGATATGGTCTAATTCAATATCACATTTAAAAAAATATCAATATATTTTTTATATCGATATATCGCCCAGCCCTACTACAGGCCTATGAGTGATGCCACAACAGTTTAATCCTCAAATGTGCACTTAAATTATTATGTGAATCAATTACAACTGAATCTCCAAATATGCATTTCAGACATTTATTGATGGAAATAAAAAAAAAAGTCTAATTCCCCTACTGTATATGACAGGCATGACTAACCTGTGTGGGAGCAAGCACACAGCCCTTTATGTCTGTTTGGACTTGCCTGTTATATGTTATATTGTCCTATAGCTCCAAGATCATCTCTGGGAGTTTGTTTATAGAAAACACCTGCAGTGACATAACTGACTTGGGTGTGAACAGAGCTCATTTCAATAGTGCACAGAAAGCAAAAACTCAATCACTCACCACTTTCGAATAGAGAACAAGGCAACATTCATTTGCTTTCAAGTCAGATGTCTCGCAACCACTTAAACCACTTTAAGACCAAGCGTATTACGTCCTGAACTTCCCATGTCGAAAACATGACCTCACAAGTTTCACTTAAAGGAAGCATTAGTTTGAACCTGCCTGGAACACACGGTTCGTCCTGAATGGTGTGATGCATGAGCGCCAATGTGTGTGTTGTAACAACAACAGAGTCACTGAAACTAATGTTGTCTAATAGTCCTGCAATAAATGCTACCTTCATGAAGGTTGAAACTAGCCTGGGTATACCCAGACTGCCTTGCGCGCTCGATATAATTTCGAACTGCCAAGGGGTCTGGCAACCAGAGAGGTTTCTTAGCCCTGTTTTAGGTCCTTGAATGGTCCTTGAATGCACCGCATGCGCACTGATCGGCTCAGAGCAAACATCGGCTGAACGATCTGCAGTGTGTGCGTCTACTGAGCCGTGAGTTATGATGTTACTTCTGTGTTATATTCTGTTGATGTTTGTGTTGATTAATGAGTTTCTTCTGATGACTTAGCGGTAGTTTTTGCTGTCAGTTTGTGAAATGTGACAACCAATTAGCCGCTAATAAGTGATTTGGAGCTATCCGCTAACTGGCAATAGCCTGAAAGTTTATGTTCCTATATTGTGAATTTCTGTTGATCATACATTGCATACTGAATGCTAATTGATCAGTGACAGTGAATGTCACTTATGTTGCATCTAAGCCTGTAGCTTAATGCTCATTTTGGTTTAATTGATTAATGCTGACTTGAATAACTAATCTTGAGCTGTTTTTCATATGTTAGCTGGTTAGAGATATCTAGCTCAGTACATTTTATGCCTAAGTTATCCTTTATTTTCTAATCAGTCTATATTGTTGTGTTTGTATTGCAGCAACCACACACTCACCCAAGTGCCGATAAAACCGTTAGAACTTTATTAAAAGGACTCTGCCTCTTATTAATGCACTGAGGTGAACATTACAACAGTGTCCTGACTCGACACCCTGAAGCGATTGCTGCCACCTAAGATCCTCATACAGTCAGTCTGTCATACAATCAGGTCAATACTACTCACATCACAACAATCAAAAACCAGAATCCTTCCAACAGCAAAATATGGTCCCATAAAGACATATTCTGCACTGGCAAACTGACTCGGTTTATGAGATTAGACTAGCAGTTGACAAATCCCTCTACGGTGCCAAATTATACCTTCATCACACAGATTTGCTGATGGCTGACACTGCAATTCAGTTCAGTCCTTCTGGTTTGTCTGCATTTGTTTGTGCAGTATTGTCTGCTATGTATGTGCCACTTCAAGCTCCATGTGCTGAACAGAATCACAGGTTAATTTAGGATACAGAACTTGCATCAACATGAGGATGGTGTAATGAGTAAAAAAAAGCAACAAGAGCTAAATGTGCTGTTTTCATTCACTTCACCGAGAAATCATCAGTTTCCCAGAATCACACAATGTGAAAACCCTCAGAGGTTTAACAAAGCAGACAGAGAGTTAAAGTAGAGCATGCACAGCAGAATGCCATTCAGGATTCCAATTGTGATAGCTAATTGTGAAGTAGATGAAGTTTAGATGTGCAGGCTCTTCTTTAACTCTTCTTTTCGGAGTTTGAGTTGCACTCTTTTTGTTGCTGTACACAATGGGCCAAAATTTAAAACTTGAATAAAATCACGGGCCAACATTGAACAAATAAACCTTTTAATATATACCAAACATGTTTTGCTTTAACATTAAATATGGAACCAGCAACGCTTATAAACATACAATATATAACTAAATAGTGCAGACATGCAAAATCAAATTTCAAATAAAAAAACACATCAATGTAATTAATTTATTAAATAAAAATTAAATAAAAATCGTATGCCTCTTTTCTATTTGCATCCTTCTGATTTAAATATCAAAATAAAGTTTTTCAACAGGTTAATACATTTAAAAACAAAATAACAATAATAAATCTAGTATTAGCGGTAAATGTGCCGTATAATACCGGCGGGTCAGCTTTTATAGTACAATAATAAGATAATAATTTGATATTGGCTTGCCAAATTTGGCCCGCGGGCCAGAGTTTGGCACTCCTGCTGTAGGGCAAACATGTTCTTATATAGCTGAGCGCATTTCATACAGAAGAGGTAATAAAGTGGCAGATAGTTACTAGACACCACATCATGACAGCAGTGAAACATCTAATGTGTTTTTTTTTTTTAACCTGAGGATTACAAAGTAAGGTGAGGAGAGGTGAGGAATAAAGGGAGCGTGAGGAGTGAATGGGTTTATGAGATAATAATAATGTTGCATTAGTAACCATGGCAACATCTTATAAAGAACATCAGTTAGCTTACATTACACGACAGTAAAATATTGCAAAACAAAAGCACAACGATGAGCGTCAAAGAGTTGTGATCATATTGTTGATAATTGGAGAATAATAATAATAAAAATGGATTATGAGTTCATCTTATTAGCTTTCCTCTCTGTGTGTGCCACACATCGCTACCGTGCTGCTGCTGATTCTCACATTTCTGCCCAAATTCAACCCAGAATGCTCTATGTTTTGGTTCGGGCTGTGTTCTCAGCTGCACCTGGAAGAGAACCCAGAACCCCATTTTTTTTAGAGGACCAGATTTTGTTTGAGCGTTCCCACCAGCAGAAATCAAAGACTATCAGAGAAAACCAGAAGAGTTTGTTTCAAGTGGACCAAAGAGCTAATTTTTTTCCAGGAAAGTTGTCACAAACACTCAGTTCTTAATACTGCAAATGCATGTTAGGATCATTCATAATAGTGATTATACAGACATTTATTTATATTTATATTCTTCAAGAATACTACAAAAACACAAAACTGAAAAATGCAGAAATGTACAAGTTAGCTAGAAATGTTCTCTTGTTTCTTACAGCTGTACACACACACACACACACACACACACACACACACACACACTTGTACTTCTATCTTTGTGAGGACCCGAATAGTGAATTCCCTTGCAAGGTTATAATAGTTTTGAATTATTCATTAGTTTTAGTTTTAATTTTGTTGTGATTTTTTTGTTTTCAAATTCAGTTAGTTTTAATGAGTTTTCGAGTGACTTTGTTAGTTTTAGTTTAGTATTTATTTTTTTGAAATGCTATAGTTTTAGTTTAGTCGTTAGTTTTATTTTTTTTTGTAATGGGGTATTTGTTGGGTGGGAGATTAAAAGAGGTCACAGTAAATTTTGCCTTTATGTCCTTTGGTTTATCAATCTTTATTATGTATGAAAAAAGTTGCACAAGACGAAAACAAAGGACATTTTCACTATGATTTTAGTTAGTTTTGTGAGGACCGGCCAAAATGTCCTCACTTTGCAAAAATGCTCTCACTCTGTTGGTTAAAAATGTGTTCCGGTCCTCACTATGTAGGAGGAAGAACACACACACACACACACTACAGGTGAAGGTTGAATGTGAGGTCATGCAACGAATATAGAACAAGTGGAGGGAAGTGACAGAGAGGAAGAAAAACCAACATGTGTGGTCATTTTGTGATGGATAACGAGAGAGAAAGATGAGAGAAGAGAGCAGATACAATGTGTGACTGTAGTGCGTGGACCGAACTGGGCTGGCCTCCACAATAGGCCTCTGTTTTTGGCAAGTGTGTGTTTGTGTGTGTGTACGTGCGTGCCAGCGAGGACAGTCCCGTGCCCTGCACAAACACTGCCCTTGTGTTGCCCTTGCCCCCATTAACCCTCAAAACCGACCCCCCGCCCTCTCTACACACACACACACACACACACACACACACACACACACACACACACACACACACAAAGCCCTACCAGCTCCGCCTCACAGACCAACACACACACACACACACACACACACACACTGAGCTCTAGTAAAAAAGGCTGCAGGGGGGCAACAGGGTCACATGGTGCTGGTCACACATTACCCCCCCTACAATAAACAACCACACTCACATGGCTTACTGTATTTTGTAGATCTGTAGCTTCAGGTTGCACACTCACACCTTCAGTAGCATCGATACACACACACACACACACACACACACACACACACACACACACACACACACACACACACACACGCAAACAAGGCCACAGGGGTCAATGCCTCCACAAATGCAAATAAGCAGCTGATATTACAGTAAATACACACCAAGCTTCCTGAAAGACACGCAAGCAAAGAGCCCAAACATAGCTGGTGTTTAGCATACCTTTACTGAAAAGCAACTGTATGCAAACTCTTATCACAGCCACATATTACTATTCAAAGCAAGCTCTGATACATGCAAACACACTGCAGGCTCCAGGAAGTCTGACAGGGAAAGGAAAAGCCACATATGTAAAGTTTGACATGCCAATCTGATTCTGTTGAATAGTGAATTAAAATGATGCAAAGGGGAAACCCACAAACACGACCACTTGTTTTGTTTTACAATAATAAGTCCTACTCTTCTATAAATACAGCTGATGTCACCAAACTAAAACATCTACTTTTAAATCGAGGTGGGGGAAAATTAATACTGCATGGTATTGTGATATTTTATCGATTCATGGCCGCCAAGTATCGATATTTAGTGTTCAGATAAGGCCTAGTCTATAACCCACATTTCTGTCTGATTATCGATTATGGACCGTCACTGCATTGATGCAGAATCATCCACATCTGGATTGCGATGCATCGATTATACAATTATTTTCAACACCCCTAACTCACCAAATTGCAAAAAGCTTAAAATCGCAATAAATCATATCGTGACTCAAGTATCGGGATAAAATCGTGTCGTGGGGTCGATACGCTGCACTGTAAAAAAGCCAACTTGTAATTTTTGGCCTAAAACAGTGATTTAAGCTGGTAAAACTTTAGTAAAACTTTTAATTTAGGGCAATAATGTAAGTTAGCACAACAAAGGAAGCCAGTTGTCTGCTCAAAAACAAGTTGGTGAGTTGTTGTTACTTATATCTTTAAGTTGGGGTTCAAAACAAGGGACAATAGTTCTGATAACTCTTATTTCTTTGTTGTGAAATGCGGGAAAGCGGTGAAATTCGGTCATTAGCGAAAGCTAGCGGCTAACTGACGCTAGCAGCTAACTGATGCTAGCGGCGCTGCTTGTTACAGCTACTAGAGTAGCCATTAGCGTATCAATGCTAACTCAAAATTGTGGTCGCAACATTAGCTGACATTTCATAGTGGCGTTACAATCGTGCCAATTCAGCACATTGCAGAAGTTAGCAGAAGTAAGGATTAAAAGTTATTACAATGTAAAATTATAAGTTAGTACAATTTACAGTTGAGTTGACAAAAATCTGAATTCAACTTATTGTCCAACTTAAAATTCTATCGAAGTTTGTTGCCTTGAAATTTTGAGTTCACCCAACTTTTCTTTTTTTGCAGTGTGATTCACACCTCTACTGTTAATACTATATTACAGGCAACTTCGTCCCTTTAAAAAGGATTATTTGGATATATATATATAAATATATAATATGATCACAGGAGATGTGCAGGTGGCTGGGATGCTTCTGATGCGGAGAAGATTGTGAACTAACAGCTGTTCTATGAAGCTGACATGAGGATTAGCCTTTGTTCCATTTGACACAACAGCTTCCTCTTTTTTTTATTTTTTATAAAAGGACAGAGGACGCCTTCCTCGGAAACTCTGACAGAGGAAACAATGAACAGCTATCATGAGGGAGTGAACATGTTGTGGGCATGTTTTTCTTTTCTTGAGGTAAACATTTTTCCATTTAACATCTTATGACTATATCTACAGAACGTCTTCACTCAACACTAACCAGTCCAGTCCCATGTTACAAACAGATATCACAAACACTGAGAAAAAAACTAAACAACTGGCAGTCAGTATCGGGAAAAAATTCAAGGTATTTGTCCTGTAAAAAAACAATGAAGGGTGCAAAAGAACTCCTGAGGCTGTGTATGAAAATGTCTCCCATTGAGGGTTGAAATCCTGCACATTACATTACACACTACATAAAACTGCATTTTCTACTTTGACAATGATATAGAAAATAATCCTGATTCCAGCTGCAACTACAGATTATTTCCTCGACGGTAAAATATAAAATGCTCATAACAATTCCCTAAAAGCCAAGGTGACATCTTCAAACTGTTTGTTTTGTCAGACAAGCACTCCAAAATCCAAAGATATAAGATATAAGATAGAAAACATTCACATCTGAGAAGCTGAAGGGAATTATTTGGCTTGTTTGGTTTAAAATGTCTTTTAATAAACTAATTGATTATTCTAATTCAGTGTTTTTTTCAAAATCAAACAAAATCAATATAACCTCTAAAGAAGATGCTGAAGAAAATGGTGATCTAACTCGGGTTATCTGGAAACTCTGAGCTTGTTTGAAGTGAGGAAAAACTCTTGGTTTTCCGTCCCAGAAAGGGAGGCTACCTGAGCTCTGGCTGGGTTGCCGCGGTAACTGACTCCTAACCTTCTTGCGAGCAGGTTTTCTTCAACATACTTGGAGTTTCTCTGTGTCTCCTCCCTCTTTTAGAGACAGACGTGCCGTTTCATTTCCTCATTAATTCAGAGCATCAAAACACATTAATCAGCAGGTTACTGTGTGTCACAATCACAACATCCTGTTTGGAGATTAGTTTGTTACTCAACGACTGTGTAAGGTTAACACTTTTATGCACATGTGTCATGTCTTTGAACCCTCCACTCTGACACAGGCTCTTTTCATACTCTGCAAATTAATATGCAGGTTTTCTATAAAACACCCCGTCTCACAGCCTTATGTCAGGATTTTTCCTCACCATCTATAATTTATCTCGACTACATTCTCCGGCCTGACATCTGAAACATACCATAACATAACGTGCTCTCACATCAGAGCACATTATATGCAATGCATATTTTTTAAGAGTTTTTTTTTTTGTTTTTTTTTAATAATATCGGCAATGCAGAGCATATCAGAAAAGCTCTAGTTTGCAAAGAGTCAAAAGGAAAGTGACCCTGGCACTGAAACAACTACTGCACATTGTATTTTTTTTAGTGTATATCATTCAGATTTTTAAAGAAATTATCTGTAAAATAACTGTTGTTTAATAAGAGTGGTTCACAGTTATTTTATGGTACGTGTTTGGCAACTTTTGCCGTTTGTTTTTGTGTTTTGTTTTAACAGTGTGGATCAGAACAGAAACGTATTAGTGATATTTTATGTATAAATAGTTGCCACCAGTCCTAATCTGCATGGAGACAGAACTATAGGATGGTTTACAACCACAGCAGAGGATCGGGACGGACAAGTCCAGCAGCAACAACGAGCTGATTGAGGTTGTTTAAGGTCACTGGCAGCAGCACAACTCACATCAATGAGATTCTTCAACAATGGGAATTGATTTTTTTTAAATCCCAGCATGTCACACACACACACAGCTGCTGATTATATCCCAAAAACAGTGCTAAGACGGGAAAAGGGACGGATAAAAATAACGCTGAGCTGTCATGAATATAGCGGGGACGGCTCCCACACACACACACTGCTCATTTTTCAGCTTTGGGCTCCCAGCAGCTTGTCAAACCAACATTTATCTCCCTCATATACAAAAGGGCCACACATTGGCACTGAATGACACACACAAGCCTGGAAGTGGGAGACTTTTCTTGGCCCCGGCTGTCATCTGGCTATAGGGGTGACTGGGTTTGCTGGGAACACTTAGCGGCGGTAAATGACACGCCGATGTCCGCCTCTCCACTTTATACATGCATCCATCTGTCTGGGCCGCTCCACTCTACACACACGGCCCGGCCACAGCCTCCCTGTTCTGTTTAACTATTAATATACAGCACACACAAGCCAATCTTATCCACTAATACATCTGTTGTTACAGCACAACTTGGTGGTTGACGTGACGCTCAATTTTTGTGTTCCCAGTGACAAATATTACAAAAATTTGATAATATTTCATTAAAATTAATGTTTTAATATGCAGTTCATTCTTCTACATCTAATCCATCTGCAAACAATGAGTATCGTTCTTCAACTATGCAAATATTCTGTTTTGAACATGACATTTGTCCACCGGTGCAACTGTCCTAGGTAGCATTACTTATCTTAAAACAACTGCAATTTAATGAAAAATTAATCTAAATACATTAAAATACTTGAATGCATGTCATACGAATGTTTACTTAATGAATCTAGAGGATATAAGTGTTAAGGTCCCTATGTAGAGTTATTATGACACATTATGACTGGTGTCCTCCTGGAGCAACGCCATGATGTAGATATAAAACAGGCATTAATGTGACCAGCCCATTACTGAGAGGGGTCCTTCCAGAACCAGGAAGGACAGAAGAATCTCTGGACACAAGATCACTTCTGTCTCAAATATTTTCATAATATTACTATTTCCGTGCAGTGTTGGAACTGGTGGTCTTAAGGTAGTCCTTTGGTACAACGCAGTTTAAGTATTATACTTTTCTGTTTAACTATTAATACAGCACACACAAGCCAATGTTATCCCCAAATACATCTGTTGTTACAGCACATGTGAGTAAATCTTTGCTCTCCGTCTAAAATTAGTTAAGCGAAGCAGGGCGAGTTCTATTGTCCGGCTGAAAACACAGGCTCTTCTGATTATACCCTGTAATGCCCCCGGGTAGCCAGGTCGCTGCCATAAGGAGAATGCCACCCAAACATGAGCCAAAGGGCAGGGTTTCCTAGGATTGTGTGAGTGAAAAGTTATCAACATGCTGCTTGATGTGAATACTGAAAGCAGTAGAGACTAGGGATGAAACCTGCCAACACCATTATCTATAATGTTCAATTAATCTATTAATCGCTATGTTTTTTTAATACATATACTCCAGTATGGATACATTGGATAAAGCTACAGTTTGCAAACTGAAAGTTGTAAAAACAATTATAAAACACACAGAAAATCAAGAGGATTCATTTGAGCAAAACTAGCTTACTGTATCAAATCTTGCTAGCATGAATTACTGAGTTTAATTTGATCAAGAACACATTTAAATATGAAGATTACTGTGAAAACTAACCTCATGCCTCTTCAGGGGCTAAAACATAAACCATTGAACTCCTTGACGTTATCTTTACAGTTTAATCTCACTTGAGTTAGTTTTACAATCAACAGGTAGTTTCTTTTCGTCCTTTCAAAATAAAAAGCGTCCACTATTAAAACAGGCTTTTGCATAGTACTGTTTATAGGGGTGTGCCATATCGTATCGTTCACAATAATATTGGTATATTTTTTTTATGGTTAAAAAAATGCATATCATGATATTGGCAACATTCCTACTTCTTGCTGTAGTGGTTGAAGTTGTTTTAATCACAAAAAGCTACTTACTCCCTGTAGCTAAACACATGCAGCTTTCAAAATAAGAGCACGGTGTGTTAAGAGAATCCACCACAGAAATTACAAGAAGACTGTCAAAATAAGATGCCTTAAATAAAACATACAAGAACCTTTATTCTCCTTTACAAAATGTCATTAAAATATGCCCCCGGAACCCCTCAATGGTTATTTTTATTATTTGCTCATACTCAAGAGTCAAGAGTTCAGACTAAAAAAAATCATATTTTCTATATCTTTTTAAGTATTTCCTAATATTGTCAAGAATATCGTTATCGCCAAAATAGCCTGCAGTATCGTGATATTCTTTTAGGGCCATATCGCCCAGCCCTAACTGTTTATATACATTTTATTTTGCCCATGTATGCATGCAGCGATTAATCGATGAATTGATCGTTAACGTTATAGATAATATAATATAAATAGTACTGTATACATGTATTGAAGTGCTTCTCTCCTTGGCTGTAGTTGCCCAGCGAGCTGACGAGCAGACCTTTTTTTAGAGCAGATGTAGTGATTGGATGAATGGCACATGTGAAATTAACCATTAAGATACTGAACTGTGGCGCTCTCAGTACTACTGACCCAGTTTATGGCTCCAGCCCTGGTTGTCACAAGTAATGAACAAACCATTCAGCACTTGATAAGCAGCAGCACAATGTGAGAAAAACTGTAAAAAAAAATTGAAAAAAGTTTGGCAGCAAACATAAATAACGTTAAATAACCGTAAATTACTTTTTTATAAAAACAAAATTGTATACATAAAATTTAAGTTGCCTTAATTTTACATTAATCAATATGTATGTTTTTTTTTTTTTTTTTTTACATAGAATTCAGTGTAATTTATCATAAAAATCATTAAGCAATTGAATAATACTGTAAAAGTAATATTTATTAATGTCCCATCAAATGTCCCCAGTATCTATAATGTCCAATTATATTACATATGCAGTCATGGTAAAAAATATTAGACCATTGTTTTCTTCAAATTCTTGTTCATTTTAATTCCTGGTACAACTAAACATATATTTATTTGGACAAATATAATGATAACAAAGACAGCTCATGAGAGTTGAATTTAGGAGCTGATATCTAGCCATTTTCCATGGCTTTCTTGTTAATGATTTTGGTAAATATCAAGAAAACCAAGAGGGAAAAAGGATCATTTTTACATGACCATGAATACAAGAAAACCCCTGTATAATAATACAGTATTTTTTTTTTTTTTTTTTTACAGTGTAGGGCATTTGTGCTACATTCATGTGCTGCAAGAATAATCTGAAAAATGTTTCTTCCCGTTTATATCTAATGGTTGACCTGATGCATTGAATTTGCTCTTAATTATTATGCAAATACTTGAAACGAGAGCAAGACTGATGGATCAGTCAGCCAATATATATCTCTATCTATCACGTGTAGTTCAGAAAGAACATATAATGCACCTTGCTTTGTTTTTGGTCATTTTGGGTGCTTTTTGGGCTTTATTTGACAGTGGTAGAGAGGCATCAAAGGGGAAGACCTGCAGGAAAAGGGTCCGAGCTGGGTTCGAAGCCCTGCTGCTTTTAAGGACTAAGTCAGAAACAATATTCAACCACATCATGACTGAGAAAAATGTAGAGTTTTAACAAAGTAATGGCTAATGTGGCTGAAAAACAACAAAAGAAGGTCTACAAAGTGATGCTTGATATATAGAGTCCAATCCTTATTCACAAGCATTAATGTGATTTTCCATATTATTATTAGATTATTTCATGTAGAAGTTACCATGCCTTCTCACATCTTGCTAAGCATTGGCTACTGTCAAGACAAGAGTGTACACATTTATGAATTGTGTGTGTGTCTGTGTGTGTGTGTTGGGGGGCAGTCTGTCCTGTCCTGTTGAATCTTGCTTCAATGTTTCTATTTATCTATTTTATATATTGTCTCTTTGCCTTGTTCTGTAATTTTACTTAATCATTTTCTTTTTTTATACTCATTTTCTATGTATTGTTCGATCAACCTGCCCAGGGACTACAGGTGGAAAATAGCAATCTGCTAGAACCTGCTAGCCACAATGCATATTCTCTTGTTGTACAAGATTAATGTTTTATTGTGCGCTGTCCCTGTTTGAAATAAATAAATTACAATTACATGAACACAACACAGTTGGTATGAATGGACTCCATGAGGGCTCAGACCCCAAATCCAGTGGCTGGACATGTGGATTCAGCCATTCAGGCTCAAAGACTCTGAAAGTTCTGCAGCCGGCACACATGCCATGGTGAGGAAGCCCAGCTAAGAATAAAACTAAAAACCAGAGTAAACACGGTCTCACTGCCTCCTCCTCTCAGGTGTAGTGCTGTATTAATATGGCAGTGCAGGTGCAGCTGACATCTATATGCATAACAAAACACATTTCCTGCTGTCAGTCAGTGCCGGTGGCCAATAACACCAATAATCAGCTCAGAGGAAGCCCACCTGTGCTCTCTTCCTGCACTCCTACTCAAATGTGGAAAAAACAGGCCTGATCCAATTACCCGCGCTATGTTCTGTCTCCGGTGATCTTCAGAGCAGAGGAGGTTTAATGCCACAGCAACATCATCACATAGCTTCTCATAAGGCAAATGAGGAACGTCTGCACTGACTAGAGATGGGAATAATTCATCTTAAATGTTAAGAATTTGGTCGATCACATGGAATTCTTAATTGATCTGTGTATTTTTTTTATCACTGCATGCATACATGGGCAAAATAAAAGATATATATACAGTATTATGCAAAAGCCTGTTGCCATGAGGTTAGTTTTCACAGTAATCTTCATATTTAAATGTTATTTGTGTTTAAATAAGTTTTGGATCAAATTAAACTCAGTAATTCATGCTAGCAAGATTTGATACAGTAAGACTTTCCTATTACTGCTATGCAGATGACACTCAGCTCTATCTGTCATTTCCTCCTGATGACCCATCGGTCTCTGCTCGGGTCTCTGACTGCCTCTCAGACATAGCCACTTGGATGAAGGCACATCACCTCCAGCTGAACCTTTCAAAAACTGAAGTGCTGGTCCTCCCTGCTAAACCCACAATACACCACAACATCAACATCAAGATTGACTCCCTGTGTCTTGCCCCCACCAGGTGGTGCGAAACTTAGGGCTGATGATTGATGACCAACTCACCTTTTCCAGTCACGTCGCCTCAGTTACCCGGTCATGCCGCTTTGCACTTTACAACATCAGAAAAATCAGACCTTACCTAACTCAACATGCCACTCAACTCCTGACACAAGCTGTTGTCATCTCAACACTTGACTACTGTAAACCTCCTGACAGGCTGCCAGCCTGCTCAGTAAAACCGCTTCAGATGATCCAGAACGCGGCGGTGCTCCTGGTCTACAACCAGCCAAAAAGGTCACATGTCACTCCGCTGCTCATCCAGCTCCACTGGCTACCTGCTGCAGCCTGCATCATTCAGATCTCTAATGCTGGCCTACAAAGTTGTCTCCGGTACTGCTCCTACCTACCTGAACCTGATTCAGACATATGCTACCTCACGACCGCTGCGCTCTTCCAATGAACGGCGCCTGGCTCTGCCCCCCGTTGGTCCAAGGCAATCCAGACTCTTTGCATTTCTTGTTCCCTGCTGGTGGAACCACTAGCAGTTCCTACCAGAGCAGGGGCGTCCCTCTCTACCTTTAAAAACCCCCTGAAGACCTTCAGAGAGCATCTTCTCTCCTAGCAACACACGACAACTCTACTCCTCAAAGAATTGTCACTAGCATTTATTGATGCACTAATAGCTCTTATTGCACTATACCTTGATTGTTTGCTTTTACTCTTCCTGTAAGTCACTTTGGATAAAAGCGTCTGCTAAATGACTAAATGTAAATGTAAATGTAAAGACAGTTTTGCTCAAATTAATACTTTTGTATTTCTGTGTGTTTTATAATTGTTATTGCAACTTTCAGTTTGCAAATTGTAGCTTTATCCAACTTAATTCTCAGCTCATTGGCTTATTTACGTACGGCCACAGAACTGAACGATCGGCGTGTTTCAGTTCAGTGATACTGATACGCAGTCAGAGATAAAATTACAATCAATACATAAATCGATTAAAAATTCCACATGATCGACCACAGTACGTACAGTATTAGGGCACAATTATTTTACTGTACTCAGGACACACTGTTAAATAAAACAGCCCAAAGTCTGGACACAGCAACTTGGGTATAACAACTCAGATCAGATGGAAGACATGTGGACCGGTACAAGAGACAAGAAAGGCAAGAAGAAGATTCTGATCATTTTTATGCAACGCATGAGCTGTAGTGACGCGTTGAAAACAGAAAACGGCTCAGCACCTATTATGTTGTACTGTCCGGACAAGTTCCACAGTCATTGAGCCAGTTAGGAGGATCCAGAACATCACAAATGATGCAGAGAGAGTGGACTGAGGTGGTCTGACATGAAAATAAAGCCTGCTGGCTGACTTCCACGCATTCCCCGCCTGTCAGGACGAGGCCTACTCTTCCAGATTCCAGCCAAGTCAGCGCTCCATTCCTCCTCTCCCACACACACACACACACACACACACACACACACACACACACACACACACACAGCAGCAGCATCACAGGTAAAGTAGGTCAAGATAATTACAAGATACAGCATGCTCTCTCTCTCTCTCTCTCTCACACACACACACTGAGGTTTTACCTGCTGTTTCCTAAAGTCTCTTATTTCCTGTGCCTCTGCTCCTTGCTGGGGGTGTCTGGATAGCGGCTGGGATACTGCATCTGGAGGACGAGAGGACAAATTAACCGTTATGGGAGGAGGACGAGGAGGAGGAGGAGGAGGAGGAGGAGGAGGAGGGGAAACCACCACCTGTCTTGGAGCTGTTTATGCAAGTGTTCATTCTGCATGTAAAAAGAAGTTGACAGGTAAAAACCACGTTGTTTTTAGAATGCAATATTTTCGCCTATTGCATAAGAATATTTCTGCACACGTTCCAAGGGTCTTGGTGTCAAGTCATTTTTATTAGAGGTGAATTTAATCTTCAGATCTCCAGCTTTCAGATGATGTCACCACTTCTATGTGGCATTTATTTTTGACCTGCTATCTCCCCCTAAAAATCCACTGCCCCAACTCCCAAATTATCGATAAAAATGGGGCAGAATGATAAAGATTAAGATAATAAATACACTGCAAAAAAAGAAAAGTTGGATGAACTCAAAATTTCAAGGCAACAAACTTCGATAAAATTTTAAGTTGGACAATTAAACTAAACATTTTAAGTTTTGTTTTTGAGTTTGCTCAACTCTGAATTGTAGTTGTACTAACTTATAATTTTACATTGTATTAACTTTTAATCCTTACTTCTGCTAACTTCTGCAATGTGCTGAATTGGCACGATTGTAACGCCGCTATGAAATGTTAGCTAATGTTGTGACCACAATTTTGAGTTAGCATTGATACGCTAATGGCTACTCTTGTAGCTGTAACAAGCAGCGCCGCTAGCATCAGTTAGCTGCTAGCATCAGTTAGCCGCTAGCATCAGTCAGCCGCTAGCATCAGTTAGCCGCTAGCTTTCGCTAATGACCGAATTTCACCACTTTCCTGCATTTCACAACAAAGAAATAAGAGTTATCAGAACTATTGTCCCTTGTTGTGAACCCCAACTTAAAGATATAAGTAACAACAACTCACCAACTTGTTTTTGAGCAGACAACTGGCTTCCTTTGTTGTGCTAACTTACATTATTGCCCTAAATGTCAATAATTTATATTTCCAAGTTTTACCAACTTAAATCACTGTTTTAGGCCAAAAAATACAAGTTGGCTTTTTTGCAGTGTTGGTATAAAGTGAATGATTTAACATTGACTTGCTCTGGGAACCAAGCAGACAGGGTTGGCTCTATAAGTGAGAGACTCCCTGAACACTGAGTCTGCATCACCTGATGTAAGCTCCAGACCCCTGGAGGCCCCAGCTCCCTATCATTCAAGATAAGACAACAGACAGTACAGAGCTCGGAGCGGCCCCCCTGACCCCGGCCCTCTGTTCTTACCAGCTCCTCTTTCTGATACCTAATCATTTCCCTTCTACTCAAAGTCACTTTGGAGATAATTTTAGAAATGACTGAGAAAGCATATTGCCTCCACGAGAATATTCATCTGGAAAGCATTGTTTTTTAATTCTGGAAAGACTGAAAACAGTCAACTTTTGAAACAACAAGCAGATGTATCACAGCAGCATAATTTGAACACCATGCATGGAAAACAACAAGGCATGATTCACCTTTTCCATTTGTGGTCATGTGTTTCAGTTCTGAGAAGAAAACTAACCACAAGTATTGCATGTAACAACCGTCGATTTTGACAGCCTAAAGTGGTCGTCATGTATGATAGAAAACTAGCTTGTGCTTGTGTTTTGTGTTCAAGAAAATGGATGCTTCACACTAGGGGTGTGGCATATCGTATCGTTCACGATATCGGTATATTTTTTTTATGGTTAAAAAAAATGCATATCATGATATTGGCAACGTTCTTACTTCTTGATGTAGTGGTTAAAGTTGTTTTAAATCACAAAAAGCTACTTACTCCCTGTAGCTTAACACATGCAGCTTTCAAAATAAGAGCACAGTGTGTTAAGAGAATCCACCACAGAATTTACAAGAAGACTGTCAAAATAAGATGCCTTAAATAAAACATACAAGAACCTTTATTCTCCTTTACAAAATGTCATTAAAATATGCCCCAGAAACCCGTAAATGGTTATTTTTATTATTTGCTCATACTTAAGAGTCAAGAGTAAATTTTTCTGTATTTGGCAACTGTTGAGATTTGCACTTCAAACTACATTTTTTAGATTTGTAATTATTTATACAGACTACAAAAAAAAACCCATATTTTCTATCTTTTTAAGTATTTCCTAATATCGTCAAGAATATCGTTATCGCAAAAATAGTCTGCAATATCGTGATATTCTTTTAGGGCCATACCGCCCAGCCCTACTTCACACACATCTTCTCAGCAGCACAATAAGATTTATCCATCACCATTTGAGGGATGGCCATCAAGATTAGTGTCGCCAATTCAGTGTTCAACCAAATGTCTCCCCTTGATGGTGTTGAATGATGGCCGAAAAGCATTTTGCACAACATTCTGAGCTCACATGATGGCCTTTTGTAATTTCAACGGTCAAAATGTGACGGTCCTTTAACGGATCGTAGGTTACAAACGTTTCTGTGAGAAAAAGTAACCTAAACAAAGCTTAAAATTGTGATATTTCTGTCAAAATCACTTTAATTTACATATCTCATTTAAAATTGCCTAAAATAAACAGTTTAAGATTACTGGATCCTGTTAAAAACATTAAATTCTGCTCCTCAGCGACACTTAATAATAATAATATTTTTTTCTATGACTGTAATTCAATATGTACATTATAGCAGATGGACAATATTTACTTTCCAATATTGTAAACAGTTCCATTCCATTTAAAAAATATTTTCAGAGGGTTAACCATTTATGTCAGGTATTCACTTATATCTTCTAAATAATAACGACTATGACAGAATAACTTAAAACACAACTTGTAGTCTAATCATTATGGCTTCATTCAGTAATGGCTGCGGGTGCGTCAGGCTTCTCAACAGTGCTACCTTGTAAAACATAAAATCCAAAGATGAAAAAACCAGAACAAAGGCTCATGACCTCTGTACGTGCAGACAAAGTGCCCGAGGCCGTCCATAGGCCTCTCCATCACTCCATCTGCCTCAAGTTCAAAGAGCTCCAGCTATGGAAAGCAAGACGTGACTTGAACTATCGGGTAAACAAATATACCGCGGGGGCAAAAACACACAGTGACGCCATGCACATTGATGACACGCAATGCACAAGCTCTGATTGAGGCCAGTAAACTTCCTGTTTTCCCCTGTGGTTAAGATGTTCTATCTTGTTTACCAGGGTGTGACACAGAAAGGCTCACAAAAACTTCTGTGGCCAGTGAGTGAGTGAGTGAGTGAGTGAGTGTGAGTGGGTCACAGCGATATTTATACACTGAGAGTTTCACCTCTTTCTAGAAAGTTCTCTTGAACCCTGTTCTTCTGAGAAAAGGGATTATGAAAGTTATTACATGCACATAACTACAGTAAAAAACCAAATGTGGGATGACAAGTTCCAGGAAGTTCAATGTTTAACACTATGATACAATCTCAGGGCAGAGACAGTCAATGTTTAACTCCCCAATTGGATTCAGCTCAAAGCATCACATGATCCACAGCAAGTGTGTGTGTGTGTGTGTGTGTGTGTGTGTGTGTGTGTGACAGTGTTTTTGTGAGGCAGTAAGACAGACGGAGGATTTAGAGCGGTTTGGTGATGACGTTTTTTGCTCGAGGGCCAACCCCAAAGTTAGCTCGGCCACAGTTTTCTGGAAACAACTGCACTCTGATGTCAATGGGTTTTGAGCTGAAAAAATGTGATTTAATAATAGATAGTAAGAAACTGACCGTGACAGATCCGTGAATTGACTTCTCTGAAGCCTGAAGCTTTTTGTGATTTCCCAGTAATGAAACATTCCTAAAGTCCAGTCAGAATATTCTTCTATTTCCCCATTAACAGACAATAGCTTAACACATGAAAATGGCTAAAAAAGTCTATGTTTCTTTAGAAAAGTGCATATGAGCTTCTCTTTAATGCAGCCTGTGTAAGTAAAAAGTTATTTTTTAAATCCTGCATTTGAAAAGCTGACATGGGGAAGTATAAATATCTACTACGACATATCATTACATACAGCAGAAGTGCAAGAGTTCAGACGTTTTATCCCATTGACGCCTAGAAAGCGGATATGTCGTTTTGTAGTATTTGTATAAGCTCTCAAATACTTCTTGAATTTCATTTCTATCTGCTACAGAGGCTGAAAAATTTATTATTTAGTAGAAGTGTTGACACTTCTGTTGAATTTCCAGAAAAACTTCAAGTTTTAGGGGCTTATTTTAAAATCGCCCAGAGGTTTTACAGGCGTTTTAGGCGTCAATGGGTTAATGAGCCATAATGGATTAACTGTTTAGAGACGTACCCAAACACTCAGTTGCAAACTTTATTTAAAGTTAGTTCTTCGAGTTTACTTACATAATTCAATGAAGAATAAAATAAGCTGTCTTAAAGCTGTTCTTTATTTAAATATTAAAAAGAATTTACCTTTGAAACATACTTTTCTTGAGGAGACCACAAAAATATACCCTTTACCATTGGAAAAAAAAAAAGCAAAAACAGGCATTATTATTGAAATTTGAACAGTCAAAATTTGACGGTCCTTTAACGGATCATAGGTTACAAACCTTTCTGTGAGAAAAAGTAACCAAAACAAAGCTTAAAATAGTGATATTTCTGTCAAAATCACTTTCATTTACATATCTCATTTAAAATTGCCTAAAATAAACAGTTTAAGATTACTAGATCCTGTTAAAAACATTACATTCTGAAGTCTTTTTACACAGAGCAGAGAGGAGAGGACAGGAGAGGCTGTTTACACAGAGCAGAGAGGAGAGGACAGGAGAGGCTGTTTACACAGAGCAGAGAGGAGAGGAGTAGAGGTTGTAAAAATGTAAATAGTTCAATATGTATAGCATGTGGAGACAATATTTACTTTTCAATATTGTGAACACTTGAAAAATTCCATTCCATTCAAAAAATAAAATTAAAATAAATTAATCCGAGAAATTCAACTTGGGTTTTTTTCTTTTGTTTTTATGATTTATGTCATTATAATTATATGTTATTCTGCGTTGAGTTGTTCACACTTCTAGCCAAGTGTGTGCTGATTCTAGACTCAAAAAAATGATTCAAGCCCTTCTTAGATGTGACACATTAATGTATTGTTTGTCTAATGAAAATATACCAATTAAAATCAAATCAAAAGTAGTTTAAGAAGTGTAACCTAAAATGTATTAATTGACTCCCCTGTCCTTCCCTTCAACCCAACAAGAATGACTTTCAGTTGTCCAATTCTATGTTTTTAGGTTGAACGAACACAATTTCTTTAAATACAATACATACATGTTTTTAATTTGAGTTCGACCAAATGTAAAAAAAGTGAGCTACATTAACTCAAATACATTATATTGCATCGATGCGCTTGTTTTGAGTTTGGGCTACATATATTTGTTGGATGGAAATTCTGCCCATAATTGAATTGAGTTCATCCAATGAGTTATTTTTTGGAGTGAAAAGAGCTGCAGGACTTCTTATATATTGCAGTTAAAAACCAGGCAAAAGAGGCAAAAGAGTAAAAGTTAACTTAAGTTAAGTTAAGTCATGGTCACCTAACATATATATAAAAATAAAAAAAAGCTCTTATTCTTTTCTCTTCTTTTCCTTTTTTAACATATAGCACTCCTTTAGCGATGACAGTTAGCTCTTAAAGTTATGTTTACTTGATTCCTATGGTCTATGTCTAGTACCTTCAGGTTGAATGCACTTATTGTACGAATACGAATATGAAAACTTTATTATCCACTGAGTGGAAATTCCTCTTTGGTTTCACCATAGACATGTCTCAAAACAAACAGAATAAATAGTAAAACAATAAAGAAAAACATTTCAAAGATAGACAAATATAAAATAGCCTACAGCAATAACTGTACTTCACACACCACCCATTCAAGTACAAAATTTCATAAAAGCACACCACAGTACAAATCAAGTTTACAAATGTAGGTCTAAGTCGCTTTGGACAAAAGCGTCTGCTAAATGACATGTAATGTAATGTAATGTAATGTAAAAACGCCCTGAACCAGCTTGGGACTCTGAGGGTTAAGGAGCCTGTGATGACTACTGCACCATGTTTGCATGCAACTAAAGCCATTCACTAAATTGGGGTTGTTTCTGAGAGGATAATAGCAGTGGGGAAAGCATTCCCAGCACAATGCACAGAGTAGTGGACGGTGACGTCAGCTCAGAGCACCATGCTTATCTAGTGTGGTTTCTTACGCTGAAGGGATTAGAGTAGTGCTCACACACTCCGGCTGACCAAACACACTACGGTTGTCTCAGAGCCTCCCCCAAATTCCCGTCACTCTTATCACTGCATAAACACCACAGAGAGAATCTAACTTTGATATGACTTTCTCTGTCCCACATGCACACCCTTCCTCCTCTCCACCCATCCTCTGCTGCAGGAATGTGAGGAATGCTCAATCCTAAAAACTCCCTCTCTCCCTCTCTCTCTCTCTCTCTTGCTCCCTCACCTTGTCTGCCAATATGCCCCGGCCTTTATTTCTCCTGCAGTGGTCATGTGGGTCAGTCAGCCTGAGGGAAGCATGCTTTCACTCCTTAGCAGTCTCATAAATATCCTTTCTTTTCTTACAACCTTCAGGCCATAAAGGAGCTGAGAGCTCCGATTGTAAACAGGTGGTTTGTCACAGTCACACCCCGGAGGGTTGAATCATAAAGCAAATGTCCTGAAGAGAGACACACCATTGTCTTCTTACTGTACCTGTGACTTAATGATCCCACCCTGTTTGCCAGGGGTGTCAAACTCTGGCCCGCCAAATATTGTACTATAAAAGCTGACCTGGAGCGGATTCAACTTTTCCACTTTGGAAGGTGGTTTCAGATTTTTGCGTTTTTAAGCCCCAAAAACGAAAGGCACTTCCGATAAAATATTTTGTCGTTTTTACCCGCAAGCGTCCTCGTGTAAACGGGGCCTCAGTATGATAATAAGAAATGCCACATTTGTTCTGTTTTGTCTAGTCTTAAAATCTGTTGCAGGCATAGTTTGGGTAATAACAGTAGAGCTGTGAATTGTTTATGTCACACCATAAAACACACTCATAAAAATGAGCAGACATGCTAACAAGTTGTTAGTTGACTGTTTTCTTTTCTTTTTTCCCATTATATATATATGTGCATATGCATTGATTGCGCTCCTTGTAGTATTTTTTTTTTAATCATACAAAATTTGGCTTTGGGCACATTTAACTGTTTTTTTTTCCAAGCCAATGGACATTCACTTGCGGGCATAAATGGGTTAATATACTGAGTTTTAGCATACTGTTTTCTGATTGGTTGCATGTCCGTCGCTATTCTTAGCATTTTATTTTATATAAAATGATCCTTAATAAACACAAGCAAATGCTGACACAATCACTGTGTGTGAGGTGATCAAGGTGAGCCAGCAAACAAGGTTATTCTGTGGTGCTTTTTGTCATTTTATTTTGAAAGTTTGCCCCTGAAGAGGTCAGACTGAATTAAGGTATGACGTTATGAAAATGGAGGCACCACCCGAGCCTAGCTGATGCAATAAAAAGGAAAATTTGTATGACTAAACTAATTTACATCTACTTTTGCACAAGAGGTCAACAACTGAAAAACTGGTCCACTGAGACGGATCTCACGTAATCTCCAAGTCAAGTAAAGACGATTAATGAGCTGAAAACATGCAGCAGGAATGCACCAGGGTACTGTTCATGTACTCCTCTGAAGGGCCGTTACGTTTGACCATGCGTCATCACTGCCTCACCGTAAACAAAAGAGCACTGTCTGTCCATTTCTAAAAACAATACACACCCACTCATTAGCACAGTGGGATGTTTATAACCCTCCATCACACACACACACTGCAAAAAAAGCCAACTTTTTTAGTTTTTTGGCCTAAAACAGTGATTTAAGTTGGTAAATTATTGACATTTAGGGCAATAATGTAAGTTAGCACAACAAAGGAAGCCAGTTGTCTGCTCAAAAACAAGTTGGTGAGTTGTTGTTACTTATATCTTTAAGTTGGGGTTCACAACAAGGGACAATAGTTCTGATAACTCTTATTTCTTTGTTGGGAAATGCAGGAAAGCGGTGAAATTCGTAAATTTTTCTTTTCATGTCTGTCATTTTGTTTCTTTTTTTAGTCATTTTGTGTCTTTTGGTGTCTTTTTTGTCATTTTGTGTCTTTTTTTGGTCATTTTGTTTCTTTTTTAGTCCTTTAGTCCAACATAAAATGTGATTTTGAATCTTTTTTTTTACTTTCAAAACACTATCGTGCTCAATAAAGAATTTTAAATGTTGCAAATGTGCATTAACTTCAGAGTACACTGAGACATTAAACTGCATCATTTTCAATTAAATTCTGGAAAAGTTGGTGTGTTCTAAAACTTTTGACCAGTAGTGTACCATGATGTCACAAAGACACAATTACCCTAAAAATAGCAGGATAATTCAGTCTAAATTACAGTTTTTGCTGATATTCACATTTAAATTTACAGTAGAAAACCCACTCATTTTACCGTAAATTAAACAGATTATTTTTCACAGTGTATGAAGTCTTTCAATCTATGCATCTGTGTGTTGAGTCTGTCTGATGGCCTTTTCTTCCCCTGCTCTCCCTTTATTTAGCACTTGCTTCACTCTCTATTTTTAGGCGCCATTGTGAGGCTGCCCTTAGGTGGGTGGAGTGAGACTGTGTATTCTCAAAAAGGTCCCGTCGGACGCTGTAAATCAGTTACCTTCCGGCAGCTGCCTGACTGAGCAAAGGTCTTTCTCAGTCTGGGGTATATAGCACTGCACACACACACACACACACACACACACACACACACACACGAACACACACACAGACAAGCACAACCCAAGACAAAGAGGTCAAACCGTAATTACAACACAGACACAATGAGGGAAGTTGGCTGATGTCAGTCATATGTCATATAGTTTTACAGGAAGAAGTGAGAGACAGAGATAAACTCTTATCACTGTCCAGACTTGTGGGCTGAATGACATCATGAGGACAGTGTGGAAGTGGACAACACACCTTTTGCGAGACAAACAGACACAGTTTTCAGCACGAAACAAGACAGAAATATGAGAGTAAACCTCACACTCAATGCTCTCCATCTACACACTGCAAAAAAAGCCAACTTGTATTTTTTGGCCTAAAACAGTGATTTAAGTTGGTAAAACTTGGAAATATAAATTATTGACATTTAGGGCAATAATGTAAGTTAGCACAACAAAGGAAGCCAGTTGTCTGCTCAATAACAAGTTGGTGAGTTGTTGTTACTTATATCTTTAAGTTGGGGTTCACAACAAGGGACAATAGTTCTGATAACTCTTATTTCTTTGTTGGGAAATGCGGGAAAGCGGTGAAATTTGGTCATTAGCGAAAGCTAGCGGCTAATTGATGCTAGCGGCTAACTGATGCTAGCGGCACTGCTTGTTACAGCTACAAGAGTAGCCATTAGCGTATCAATGCTAACTCAAAATTGTGGTTGCAACATTAGCTAACATTTCATAGCGGCGTTACAATCGTGCCAATTCAGCACATTGCAGAATTTAGCAGAAGTAAGGATTAAAAGTTATTACAATGTAAAATTGAAATTTAGTACAACTTACAGTTGAGTTGACAAAAATCTGAATTCAGAGTTGAGCAGACTCAAAAACAAAACTTGAAATATTTAGTTTAATTGTCCAATTTAAAATTTTATCGAAGTTTGTTGCCTTGAAATTTTGAGTTCACCCAACTGTTCTTTTTTTGCAGTGCACTGCTTAATGTCTCTTCCAGTGTGTTTAATTAATGTTTTATTATCAGTGATTTCCAAATGTCACATTTCTACGGTGGCCCTGAGAGCTCACAGCGCTGCAACTTAAGAAAACACATGCAAATACACAAAACACAAGCAAATTGAGAAAACGGCTTCATCAATTTGACAACACAAGCGTCTAGCAAACGCGCTGCAAATAGACCGTTATAACATTATAACGTGAAATTATCACGTCATTTTATGATAATGATATTTTCATGTTATAACACAGGGATGGGCAACTGGAGGCCCGGGGGCCACATACGGCCCGCACCCTCATTTGAAGTGGCCCTCAGTACAACTACATGCATTTGAGCATGAAATCTTAAAAGTGCATTGTAAAAATGCACAAAATTACTTCTTGCAATTAATTTTGGTCTGCTGTTCTTGCACTGAAAACAATAAGTGGTTATTTTTTAATTGCTTCAAACCTTTTGTATTTCTATTTATACTGTTATACATGCATTTGAGCATGAAATATGTTAAGTTACTGCACTGTACACATATTTAAAATTGCAGTTTCATCATATCTGGTTAAGTGCACGGTCCTATATGTGGCCCTGTGGTGGTGTTGATGAAAAATTGTGGCCCCCTCCAGCATTTAAGCTGCCCATCCCTGTTATAACATGACAGTGTTAGCCCGCTAGCATTAGCCCGCTAGCCTGTATCAATTACATTGCAGTTAAACAAATCAAACAGTTTAACAAAAAAATGTAATTTTTAAATGAATATTTCATAGAGTACATTCTAATACAAGAAATTTAATTTAAGGCCATCTAAAATAATCAGAAAAGTTATTTTTAGAACCAAGAGTAAAAATTATCTTGATATAAATAAAAACTGAAAATATATAATTCTTCTTCTTCTCTTTCTTTTCCTTAATGAAAGAATTAATTGAATAAGCAAACAATTAAAAATTAATATCTTATTTACTTATTTATTTTTTCTTTTGGCATTGCTTCTTGTAAAAAATGCATAAATGTGGCAGGATGAATTGAATATGTGATGAAGCTGTTAATATTTGTAATTTCATAACCTGCAATAAAGTAATAAAAAAAAAAGAAAATATATAATTATATGTGTGCATGCATGTTGTCTGTCAAACTGTCCAATTAGCCATTTTCTCTTTGATAGTTTGTTTAGCTTCAGTGGTTTGTCAAATTGTCATATTTTGGTCAAAATCACTTTATTCTACAGGTCTCTTTTAAAAACATCGACAAAAATAGATTGTTTGGAAAAACCACATCCTGTTAAAAAACATTAAATTCTGCTTTCCAAATTTCCAATTCCTTATTTTCATGATTTATGTCAGTTGTTCCTTCCACAGAGCTGCAGGACTTGTATATTGCAGTGACACACAAGGCCACAGTGACTCATAAATCAACATGTTTATATAAATAACTCTATAAGCGGTTATGTATGGCTATGTGGGCGGAGGATAAGACGGCAGCATGTGAACTTCCATTGCACTTCTGCATGTATGCAGCTCATACGGAGGCATCACAAGGCTCGACGTGTGCTCCGACAGAATGTGTGTGGGACAGAGTGTGTGTGTGTGTGTGTGTGCGTCATCAGCAGTTGCAGACAGGGACCGGTGCTGTGAGCGAGCGTTGCCATGGAGACGTGAAGCTGAGGTTTTGCCCTCTCGGGTTACGGCGTGGAGGCTCGAGCCCCCTCGGGTGGCAGCGTAACCTCCAGATATCTTTACATCTCGGGTCGCCGCGGTTACTGCGTCAAGCTACCGTATCCGCGGAGACGATGGAATAACCACGGCAACCACAGCTGTCGTATCACAGACAGCTGCTTCTGTTCTTGGAAAGTTTTAATATACACTACCGGTCAAAAGTTTTAGAACACCCCAATTTTTCCAGTTTTTTATTGAAATTCAAGCAGTTCAAGTCAAATGAACAGCTTGAAAGGGTCCAAAGGTAAGTGGTGAACTGCCAGAGGTAAATAAAAAAAGGTAAGCTTAACCAAAACTGGAAAATAATGTACATTTCAGAATTATACAAGTAGGCCTTTTTCAGGGAACAAGAAATGGGTTAACAACTTAACTCTATGGAGTCTTGGGCTATTTTGTCCATTTTTGAATTCTTTTCATGTCTTTGTAAGTCACTTTGTGTCTTTTTGTGTCTTTTTTTGTAATTTTGTGTCTTTTTTTGGTCATTTTGTGTCTTTTTTAGTCCTTTAGTCCAACATAAAATGTGATTTTGAATCTTTTTTTTACTTTCAAAACACTATCATGCTCAATAAAGAATTTTAAATGTGCATTAATTTCGGAGTACACAGAGACATTAAACTGCATCATTTTCAATTAAATTCTGGAAAAGTTGGTGTGTTCTAAAACTTTTGACCAGTAGTGTATATATAATTTAAATATAATAGGTGGTGAACTACAGTGGGCTGGTTTGTCTCATTTCCCATCTTCTTATGTTAAGGGAGACATGGGAAATAAAAATGAGAAATGACAATTCATATTTTACAGGCATATTTTGAAGAAAACAATCTGTTTTTCACTTGAAAAAAATACAAATAAAAAATACAACATGCAATTAAAAGTTTTTGTGTTTTGATTCCCAAACAGATATGGATTGAACGGAGGACACACAGATTATCCTGCCATGTCATCTGCACTCTACTCACTGTGCATGCTCCCAGTTTGTTGTGACCGTGCTACAAGTGAATGTGTGGAATGCGTCCTGACAGCAGATGCTAAACTAGGAGCCCGGGGAGAAAATTAATTGATTCACAGTGCATTAAAAAAAAAAAAGCCACACAGAGCTTGTTAATAAAAGGGGAGCCCTCCTGTCATCAGCAGCCCCGGGACGAAGCAGCTCTAATGGATGCTCCATTAACATTTATTTTACCCAAAAGCTAAGCTCAGTCACTTTAACACACACAATATACACTACCGGTCAAAAGTTTTAGAACACCCCAATTTTTCCATTTTTTTTATTGAAAATCAAGCAGTTTAAGTCAAATGAACAGCTTGAAAGGGTCCAAAGGTAAGTGGTGAACTGCCAGAGGTAAATAAAAAAAGGTAAGCTTAACCAAAACTGAAAAATAATGTACATTTCAGAATTATACAAGTAGGCCTTTTTCAGGGAACAAGAAATGGGTTAACAACTTAACTCTATGGAGTCTTGGGCTATTTTGTTCATTCTTGAATTCTTTCATGTCTTTGTAAGTCATTTTGTGTCTTTTTTTGGTCATTTTGTGTCTTTTGGTGTCTTTTTTTGTCATTTTGTGTCTTTTTTTGGTCATTTTGTGTCTTTTTTTAATCATTTTGTGTCTTTTGGTGTCTTTTTTGTCATTTTGTGTCTTTTTTTAGTCCTTTAATCAAACATAAAATGTGATTTTGAATCTTTTTTTTTTTACTTTCAAAACACTATCATGCTCAATAAAGAATTTTAAAATGTTGCAAATGTGCATTAATTTCAGAGTACACTGTGACATTAAACTGCATCATTTTCAATTAAATTCTGGAAAAGTTGGTGTGTTCTAAAACTTTTGACCAGTAGTGTACATACAACTGAATTACACTGACAACATTGCATGTGAAGGTTTCCCTTTTATATGAAAGGTATTCAGATTAAAGACAAGACAGAAATAATTTAGCTGCATTTTTTATGACCAAAATCCCAGACAGGCAATCTTTAGTCTCATATGACAAAATCAATATCATTATCCCAGCTATAGATAGCAATATGAAATGTGATGACAGACACTCCTCTCATTAGACGGGCCACAAATATAGACGGTGATAATATCCAGCCTGTGAATTCTGTTTAGAACATGATTTAATTTCCTGTGCTGCTGACATGCTGCTCCTGCATATGAAACAGATGGGCAATTGCATTTCGCGGGAGTTGTATCTTGTATGATGTCGCGTGATGGATAAAATTGTTCGATTGATTAGTGTAGCCAAGTTATAGCCGAGATGTCCCCATGTTTTCATACAACCATTGCCAAGCCTGGTGCAGGGGGTTTACTACTGCAGCCCTCCTGACAGGCTGCCAGCCTGACCAGTAAAAATAAAATAAATAAAAATAAATTTGAAAACTGCGCTCCAGGCCGCAAATTCCACTCTACAGAAATAATTTATACATAGAAACGTAGGAAAATTAGTCTTCTCGCTCACAATCCTCTGGTAAAGCTGTCAGAGTTATAGTTTGGGCGTACGACGCAGAGATGCGCCACCAACACGCACCAACAGCCTCATTGGCTCCCATATTAAAAACGCAGGAAGATTTCTGAAAAAGGGAGATGGAACAGTTTTTTTAGATCACTCTAACAAAGCTATTTTTTCATTTTTCTTAAAAAAAAAAACATATGTAGACGTTCAGGAAGAACTCAGGACGCTCAAAGTGAAGTCGGATCAATGATAGGTATTATGGTTTTGCCAAAAATGCTTTCTGTTCGAGGCCAGAAATTCCAGTCTGTCCAACTCTGCTGTCACTGTGCTGGACCAGGTGTCAGTTAATTCTGTTGATTGCTTTGATCTTTGATGTGATTACAGTTACAGATACACATGCGCGTAAGCGTGCGCACTCCTCACACATGCTTCAAACACACGTAACTATGTGATTTTAATCACACACACACACACACACACACACACACACACACACACACACACACACACACACACACACACACACACACACACACACACACACACACACACACACACACACACACACACACACACACACACACACACACACACACACTCACTTTCTAGTTGGTAATTGCAGCCCTGGTCAGGAGTGTGTTCCACAGCTGATCCTAACAAGAGGAGTTAGGAAAGTGCACTGATTATTTCACCTCTTTGTGTATAATTAACTAGACTAAATGTAATCAAATGTTGATTCTCCTGCCTGCATGTTGACCTTCTGCTGCTGTAACTGGACATTGCACCTCACATGCTGATATTTGTCTGTTGATAATCTAAATATCATCATCACCGACTGTCTTGACTGCCTGATTCGGTCGATTATCAAGAAATGGACAAGTTGGATAAGATAATGGGTTTGAACCTTTTTTAGTGGGAAGTAAGGATGGAAATAGTTAATCGATGATCGATTAATGGTGGTTAAGAATTTAGTCGATCACGTGGAATTTTTATTCCATCTGTGTATTTTTTAATATTAAGTTCTGCGGCTGTACGTCAATAAGCCATTGAGCTGAGAAATACGTTGGATAAAGATACAAATTTTAAAACTGAAAGTTGCAATAACAACTAGAAAATTTCCTCTGGGGAAATTCTGAAAGGGCCACGGGGGCTACTGCCGGTGTGTGTACACTATGATGAGATTCTTCAGAGATTTCAAACTATGCCCTTTAACCTCAATGTGTGTGTGTGTGTGTGTGTGTGTGTGTGTGTGAGAAACGTGTATCTGGAGGAGTCATTGAACAGGGATTGATAAAAACTATATGACCTATCGAAACGTGGATTAATACACCGATACACAAGACTTGTGTCTACTGTTTAAAGTTTAAATGGAGTCTCTAGGTGAAATTATGCCGGAGAAGTAGACGTTTAAAAATCTCCAATTATTGTTCTTTTTCGCTCATTTTTTTTCGGCCGTCCCATTCATTTCAATGCAAAATTTTGGGCAGTTTTTCGCGACTTAGGTTGCGAAAAATTCGTATTCTGTAGAGAAAAGTAATAGCACACCGATCCCGATCAAACCGCATGTTTTGACACAGAAATAAGAGTATTTATTTGAGCAAAACTAGTTTTCTGTATCAAACCTTGCCATCATGAATTACTGAGTTTTATTTGATCTAAAACTTATTTGAACACAAAAAAAATGTAAATATGAAGATTACTGTGAAAACTAACCTCATGCCTCTAAAACATGAAACATTGAACTCCTTGACGTTATTGTTACAGTTTAATCTCAGTTGAGTTAGTTTTACGATCGACAGGATCAAGTCTCTTTTCATCCTTTCAAAATAAAAGCGTCCGTTATCAAAACAGGCTTTTGCATAGTATTGTATATATGTATATATACATCTTTTATTTTTCCATGTATCCATGCAGCGATTATTTGATTCATTGATCGTTAACGTTATAGATAATGGCGTTGGCAGGTTTCTTCCAAACGCCCATCCCTAGTGGGAAGACATTTATAGTTTGTCTTTTGGGTTTAATATTCTGACAGAAGAACTGCAATGCTGTTTATTGGCAAAATTTCAAGGCAAAGATGCCAAAGAACACGAGTCTGTGTCGCCTCATGTTGAGGCAGTCTGCACTTCCTGCATGCATGCATAAGTGATTGCTCGGATGCTGTTGAGCCTGTTGGAGAGTCTGTTTTTCTTCAAATTTCATTCACAATTGGTAAGCAGAAAGCGAGAGTATATTTGCTTGTACCGCAGAAACATTAACTTCCCACTGGTTCCGCGGAAGGATGCTGCTGTCAGGAACCCAGGGTTGATTTGTGGCATTTACACTGAAATGTGTCTCTGACCACATCTGCATCTGCTGCATCTTACTTCTTTTTACAGTCGGATTTAATGTGTTTCTGCTCTGTGCACAAATTAAATGGATTAAAAAGGGAGCCATTAGTTCATTATATTACAGTGTATACTCCATCATCAAACATTTAAGCTCTCTCTCTCTCTGTCTTTTCACTGCTCCATCTGTGGCTTTTCTTTCTCTCTTCGTTACGTCTCTCCTGCTGTCTTCCCAGCATTCCTCGGCAGGTCCCGGCCTGCTGTGCTGCAAAGTGAAGAATTCCAACAAGCTGCTCTCACCTCACACTCTGTCATATCTCTTGCTATGGCAATTTCCATTCTATGCACAGTTTTATAACAAGCAGTAAAGGTACAGTTTGCACCAAGGTTATTATAGTTAACGAAAACTAACGAAATAACGAAAACTAGAATTGAAAACACATTTTCGTTAACTGAAATAAAAATAAAAACGAGAGTTTTTAAAAAACGATAACTAACAAACTGTATTTTGTGGTTACAAAACTAACTAAAACTAACTAAAATTAGAGTGAAAATGTCCTTAGTTTTCGTCTTTGTCAACTTTTTTCATCCGTAAACCTTTTTGGTTGGTATGAAATCTATTTCATCTATCTGGTTTTATGACTTAATAAACTTATTGGGGCTGAGATGGATCAGACAAAGGAAATAAAGGAAACATTTACTGTGACCTTATTGAATCTGGCACCCAACAAATACCCCATTACAAAAAAACTAAAACTAACACTAAAACTAATAAAAGCTAAACTAAAACTAAGCATTTTCCAAAAAATAAAACTAATCAAAACTAGCAAACTCACAGTAAAGACTAAGTAAAACTAACTGAATTTGAAAACAAAAATTGACAACGAAATTAAAACAAAACTATTATAACCTTGGTTTGCACAATACTGAATGTTCCCCTAGTGCTGCTAGTTGATGAGATTGTGCAGCTCAAAATACACAATTGTTATCATGTAAGCTAGCAGAGAAAGTGGGAAAGCCAGCTTGTACACACGCGCAGAAAAAACATCAACCGACTCCCTTTCATGCTACTCTTTGAAAGGATATTATGCAAGACTTTCACTGTAATGAGTGGTGATTACTTTAAAAGTATAACAGCAGGAAGTGTGAGGGGGCATAGAGACATACAGCGACAGGAGAAAAGAGAAGATAATGGGGATAGTAGAAATAATGAGTGACAACTGTTGCAACACACACCGTGTGGTGTTTCACTCCAAACAAAAGACGCTGATAATAGAACTCAGGTTGCAAAATTGGGTCTTTATGTAGGCGTTCCTTTCAACGTGTTAGTTAAACAGATGCATTGAAAAACACTAATGCTTTTCTGCTGTTAAGTCTCTGTGCGGTTCAATAACGCTGCCTTTCAGAGCTCCAGCAACATTTAGCCAATATTCTCTAACACAGCAGGTGAGATCAGTGAGACACACATTCAGAAAGTAGAAGAAACTATTAGTTCAGTGCACACAAAGCCAGTCAGACACTGTGCACCAACACTTATTGTCACCTGTCACGTGCATACTGCTGCTTACTTATTAGAGGTGTGAATCAGCGTATACAATTTTATCCCCAAACTTGAGTCATGATACAATATTCTTGCGATTTTAATCATTTTTGCGCTTTGGTGAGTATTGTGATACAATATATTGTGATTTAACTGTTTCACTCCATTTTGTGTCCACAAAAATTCAATTCAAATCAAGAATTGTTTTGTCAAATAAGAGAAAATTCTCAGTCTATTCATCTCACTTCAGTCTTTTTATTTCTCCACAATGAGAGTCAAACCCACAGACTGACCAACAAAGTATTCAGTCAAACTGAACTGAACTGATATCAAACATCTTTGCAGCGTTATTTTGACAACTTCCCAAAGTTGACCCAAGGCAGAAAGTACCTGCCTTGGGTCGGTAGGTACTTTCTGAGGTGCTACTGACTAGTCGACTGATTGGATATGGTTGGGGCGGCGACTTTGCGCATGCATGATTCATTTGCAAGTTGGATGCTGAGGGGTTAACATCTCCTGCTCTGACTGCAGCTGGGAGAGACTGCTGCGGGAGAACTGGGCCGCTTGTGAGTGCTTTGGGACGGCGCCTGCTACTTGTTAAGACAGGGGTGTCAAACTCAAATACACAATGGGCCAAAATTTAAAACTTGAATAAAATCGCGGGCCAACATTGAACAAATAAACCTTTTAATATATACCAAACATGTTTTGCTTTAACATTAAATATGGAACCAGCAACGCTTATAAACATACAATATATAACTAAATAGTGCAGACATGTAAAATCAAATTTCAAATAAAAAACACATCAATGTCATTAATTTATTAAATAAAAATTAAATAAAAATCGTATGCCTCTTTTCTATTTGCATCCTTCTGATTTAAACATCAAAATAAACTTTTTAACTTTTTAATAAATTCTGCCTTTCTTTTCTCCATTTTTGGGAAGGGGTAGCTGGGAGACAGCTCTAGCTTGAGGTTGCTATGACGACTGTCACAGAGGAGCGTTTCTGGGTCCTGTCCTGATTGACGCGCCAAAACAACAGCAGGGCATTGTGGGATTTGTAGTATTAGCAGTAAATGCGCCGTATAATACTGGCAGGTCAGCTTTTATAGTACAATAATAAGATAATAATTTGGTATTGCCTCGCAATAAAAAAAGCGATTAACGACAAATCTAGCGACTTTTTCTGGTGTTATTGGAGACTTTTGCAGACTTGTTCCTACTCTTCTTAACACAGGGGTGTCAAACTCTGGCCCGCGGGCCAAATTTGGCCCGCAGTGATATTTTATTTGGCCCTCGGGCCAGAGTTTGACACCCCTGTGTTAAGAAGAGTAGGAACAAGTCTGCAAAAGTCTCCAATAACACCAGAAAAAGTCGCTAGATTTGTCGTTAATCGCTTTTTTTTTTTAAAAGAGCCGCTAGTGGGGTCTGAATAGTCTCTAAATATAGCGACAAAGTCACTAAGTTTGCAACACTGCTTGCTGCGTTGGTCTGTTGTAACATTGGAACTCTGTTGGTTAGCTGCTACAAAAGTACCTGTATGGGAACAGAGACTAGTGGAAACACAGCTAATGTCTTGCTGTGTACTCCAGTATTGCATCTGATGTGAAACAATGATTTTCTCACATCTGTCACCCAGTATGGCTCCTTAAAAGTTGATATTCAGCATTTTTTACCTCACAGTCATTGTTTCATTTGAAATCCAACATGGTGGAGCAAAGCCAAAGCTGTGAAGAATATACCTCTGTCCAAACATGTCCAGAGTGTACTGAACACCCTGCTGGTCTGCTTTATGCTGAGACCTGATGAGGCCTCCATGCTTTGAGCTTTAACCCTGTAATAGTCTAGACGGAACTGTCCAAAAAGTGAAAGTGAGGAGCATTTATGGGTACAAGTCAGGAACCGGCCTACTTTACTTATTTCAAGGGTGCTGAATCCCAAAAAAATGGTCAGTGTCTTTTTTATGTACATTTATATATATGCAAAATACCAACTTTTAAGGTGAAATTAAGCATTATTTGTGTGGTTTTTTTAAAGCCGACATAAATATTCAATCAATATCACTTTTTAAATGTTCCAGTTGGTATTTTGCATATATATATATATACATAATAAAGGCACTGAGCCTCCACTATATTCTTGCTCTGACCCTAGACTATAGATCTAGAAACTTAATTTCCTCATCTTGATTGCCTACTTACAAAAAAACTAAGGGGAAATGGTCCAATCACTGTGCAAGATGGGCAATTTAGTGGCCATTTGATAAACAAATTAGAAGGTCAAAAACTCAAAATTTCGCTTGGGAACCATTTTTTTTGGACTCAGCACCCTTGAGATCTGTAAGGTAGGCCGGTTCCTGACTTGTACCCATAAATGCTCCTCACTTCTTATAGGAGGCCTTTATTCTGAAATCTGTCTAGACCATGGGTCTCAAACTCGCGGCCCGCGGGCCAATTGCGGCCCTCGTGACGATATTTTGTGGCCCCCAGCTTGATATGAAAGTTTAATGTGAGTTTTATATAAATGGCACTTTACCGTGTTGTGTGTGGAAGGTCCCTTTAATTACTTTTTTGGGTAATTTTGTGTCTTTTTAAATAATTCTGTGTCTTTTCTTGGGTAATTTTGTGTCTTTTTGCGTGTGCAAATTTTGTGTCTTTTTGAAATAATTTTGTGTCTTTTTTAATAAGTTTGTGTCTTTTTATGGTCATTTTGTTTCTTCTTTAAGTAATTTAGTTTTTTTCTGTCATTTTGTGTCTTTTTTGTGTCATTTTGTGTCTTTTTTGTGTCATTTTGTGTCTTTTCAGTCATTTTGTGTCTTTTTTGGTCATTTTGTTTCTTTTTTTTTGTAATTTTGTGTCTTTTTTGGTCATTTTGTGTCTTTTTTTGGTCATTTTGTGTCTTTTTTGGTCATTTTGATACTGCCTCCAGCGGCCCCCAGGTAATTTGAGTTTGAGACCCCTGGTCTAGACTATAACGCTGGGGTTCATTTTCTCTCTGATACAAGATAGACTGAGTTACATAAACCAAAGTACAAATCAGAAGCTTCCCACAGTAAATGGCCTCACTTTACAGTATACTGTTCAACTTTGGGAGGCAGATGACACAGAACAGTGACGTCACCACAGTTGCAAAACTTCTCTTTTTCCTTTTTAGTGGGACGCTTATTTAGAATGCTGCTTTCATCTGGACCCAGTTTCTGGGGAGAGGCCTGCTCTGGGACTAAATCTGGCTTGGAGTAAATAGCTGCATTGTTGGCTGATGTCTGTGGAGTGACTTCAGTTAGTCTTATCAGTGTTCTCCAACTTAACCTCAGAGGGGGCCTGACCACAGACCCCGCCCAGCCAAGGGCAGCCAGCATTGTTGCCTGAACAAAATACCATAATCATCAGCTGGGAAGACAATATTTCAGCGGCAATGCAACAATTATCAGCAAATATTTGCTTTTTTCTTCTCTCCTGTAACATGTAACACACCTGTCACATCCTTGGCTTTCTTTTTTACTTTTTTTACCCTTTTATTTGTCTTTTTTTTTTATCTCTAACTCTGTTTTGGATTGAGCTTTTATTAGGGCCCGAGCAGGCAACATCCTGCGAGGTCCCTATTGTATTTCGAATTATTATTTATTTTTATTTTTATTATTTTTATTATTCTCGTGACAAAATGATCGCATTTTTCACTGCCTGAACATACCCCAAAACTCATGAAACTTTAAATTGTCACACATAGCGAAAAATTTTATAATCTATTGTCATCCTGAATTTTCACCACTAGTTACTATTTTATTTGATTGTTTTACTGTTTTTAGTATTTTATTGTTTTTATTTATACCTATTTGTGTATGATTTATTCTATTTTAATAACTGTACAGCACTTTGGTCAACTGAGGTTGTTTTTAAATGTGCTCTATAAATAAACTTTGACTTGACATTGACTCACACATTAAATTAAATCCTCAAACAACCACCTGGAACTACAAGGTTAGGGGTTGGTGATATGTCATGATCAGGGAATTTATATGTTTTTGGCACAACCTAAATCAAAGACTGGAATATCAATGTGAAGAGCATTAAACCAAATTACTTTTCCCAGGTCTAATGATTGTAGTTGGTCCCCAGTAAACTCCATATTGTAATATTGGCCTTTTTGGCATTTTCTTTAGTTTTCCTTAGTATTTTGTGCTCAACCAGTGAGCTTCAATATTGAATATTTTTGCTAAAAAAAACAAGATGCCCACCAAATACAAGCAAGTAATTCTTCCACAAACTAAACAATGTAAATAATTTATACCACCATATATATCAGTGTGTGTACACAGTTGTACATAAGTACATTTCTAGAAATATAAACTGAGGAAATGATTATACTGGTAAAATAACAGATGGATTACGATAAATGGCAACCGTTTTCCCTTTTTATTTATTTATTTTATTATTATTATATATATATATATATATATATATATATATACACATATATATATATATATTTATTTATTTTTTACTTCCTCCTCTTTCCCCTCTCTCTTTTATTAGTATTTATGTATTTTATCTGTTATGTTTATGTGGTCAGTTTATTCATTTTATATAGACTATGTCTAAATATCTAAACACTGTATAGTCTATTTGGTTTCGTTTTGTGTGACTGTTGTTTGTTCTCAAAATCATACAATTTAAATCTAAGGATGTGTACAACATGTTTAATGTCGACACCAATGCACCCTGATGTAGGTATGTCCCTCTGTGTTTTTTTGTATACACATCAATAAAAATATGAAACACAAAATAACAGATGGAGATGTTTTTTGGGGTTAATTTGGAGAGCTAAATCCTATAAATACAATATAATTTAAATTATAGCCAACCCTGTGAAACCCCAATACAGTGGCTAGGTGCTGTAAACAAACTGTAAGATAAGATATGTACACACACACACACACACACACACACACTCCTGTCAGCTAACCTGCATTAGTTTCATGGCCCTTGTGTTGTCTGATATTATCACCACAGACCTACTGACTGTCTCCACTGACACAGATTGAGCTAAACGTTCCCTTTTTAGGAAAACTCAAAGCCTGAGGATGTGTTCAAGACTTTTGCTTGTCAAACAAATACAATTGAGCACACACAGTCACAGTTTCCCTGCACACAGGTTATAAAACAGCAATGCAAACAGCTGGCACTGATCCATAAATAATATTAGTGAGAAGGAGGAGGATGGCTATGTAGCTAGACATGCTAAAACCTGAATCCAACCCACAACAGTTCTAAAGAAGTGACCCAACTGTCGAGTCACCCAGAAGCAAAATAACGTAAACCGCCTCTTTAAACGTCTTTCATTCTGGTTTTTATTAATATTTAACGATAAAATAAGGCTCAAACTCGATCCATAACTGATTGATTGATGCAGGTTTCTATGAATCAGCACATCAGGAAGCTCTAACAGCTACCAAAGACACACAGTCTGTCCTAAATAACACCAAAAGGTTAATATGGACATGGCAAGAAAAGCTGACTCCATAAATCACTCTGTAAAGTTTCATATCCTCTTTAGATGTGGCTCTGCTGTGAGTCCACTTCTCAACAATACAACAGACACACTATAGTCAGCAGTGACACACTTTTAGAGGCAGTGTGGCCTTTTATAGACTACTTTTAGAGATAAGTGTCTCCTGACAGGGGGACCAGGGGGACCAGGGCCCAGGAGTCAGTAACAAAAAGATCAAGAGGGAGTTTAGAGGACATTTAACATTAAATGACATAACTTTTAATCAAAGTTTCTGCACAGTTCAAGTTTTTAGAGGTTCAAGCCTGTGACGTAGCTGACTAAAATAGATTTTTTTTTAAAGTGCCTCAGTCATTGTAGTCAAAATGTTAACATGTAACACACTTTCAGAGCCAAAAGGTAAAGTTACAGAGGTGCAATCAGTCCGGAACGCTACATTCTGTTCCCGTGGAGGGAACAAACATAACTCAATATGAAAAATAACAAGTTTGTTGTTGTTTCGTCTAGCAGCTAAAGCCACTAAACATGTAGACAGTTTGTAATCGTTAACAAATCCACAGGGTTTCCAGGTATAATTCGGCTAATATTATACAAGGGAACAACTATTATGATATTCAGAAAACTGCAACTTCACGCCACGCATCACAATTAATTTTGCTTTATGGCAATTACAGATAAAATTGCAAATTACAATTGCACCAGATTCATTTTTATCTGAGAAACTACTTTGCTGCAGAAGTTATTAAGTTATGCTGGGTTAAAGGGTAAAGTTTATATAATGCGACACTCAATGGACAGATTGATGAGCGGAGTTCTGCGTGACTCGGCAAAGAGAAAAGTGTTCCGCGCTAAAAATGTGTCCAAGCTGTGTCTTACCTTTAGTCTCTCTCCGGTGTTCGGTGGGTGAAGAATGTCTGTGACGATCCAACAGCTGGAAGTTAATCTCTCTTCACGACAGACTGACTAGTTTCACATACAAGCAGCATGTGTGTGTGTGTGTGTGTGTGTGTGTCATTCGGCCCACAGCTGTGCCACGGCGCGCTGTTTGCGCAGATCTCGCAGGTGGACAGGTCGGAGCGTTGTCTTGCTTCCTGTTTGTTCCAGAAGGTGAAGCTCCTCCACCTCCTCCAACACCACCTCCTCCTGCTGCTGCTGCTGCTGCTGCTTGTCTCTCCGCCTGCTCTCCCTCCGCCACCGCTGTCAAGTCTGAGAGAGACACAAAAAAACAGGACCTCCGCTCAGGACGTTCAAAATAAAACCCTTATTATCAGCAGTGGCGGTTCGAGACCAGTTTTACTGTTGGGGGCTAAGCAGGGGCCAGTGTTTAATCAGAGGGGCATATTAAAAACACCAAAGATGATATTTAAGCATTCAAAACCTTTATTTTAGGTTATTTAAAAATCTAATGCATTTTATCATCATGAACCAGACTTGTGGCTACATATAAACAGTGGTGGAATGTAACTAAGTACATTTGCTCAAGTACTGTACTTAAGTACAATTTTGAGATATTTGTACTTTACTTGAGTATTTCCATTTTATGTTACTTTATACTTCTACTTCACTACATTTTGAGGCAAATATTGTACTTTTTACTGCGCTATATTTAGCTGACAGCTTTAGTTACTTTTCAGTTCAAGATTTAACATAAAAACATAATTAATATGAAATGTTTGCTAATATGTTAACATGTTTTAAATTGAACATCATAGGAGTATATTAATTGTTAAAATGAGCCCTACCTTGAGAAAATTAAAGCGGTCCGTACATAAATGCACCAAAAATAATAACCCAACAATATATTTTTAGAATATATGAAACAATCTGAGTGGGTTCATTCTGCATAATGAGTACTTTTACTTTTGATACTTTAAGTACATTTTTATGCTGATGCTTCTGTACTTTTACTTCAGTAAGTTTTGAATGCAGGACTTTTACTTGTAGTGGAGTAATTTCACAGTGTGGTATTAGTACTTTTACTTAAGTAAGGGATCTGAATACTTTTTCCACCACTGCATATAAAGCCCATTTTCAGAGGCGGTTTTAGACCAATTTTACTGTGGGGGGCCAGTGTTTAATCAGAAGCGCACATTAAAAATGGCAAAATTGATATTTAAGCATCCAAAACCTATTTTAGCTTATTTAAATATGTCATTTAAGTATATTTGGAAGATACAAAAACATTGATTGAAACAATGAGACTCACCAACAATAACAACTATTTTTTGTTGTTGAAACACAAAAAACTTCACCAAAAGTGTAACATATGACATTTATTGATCATTTCACTCAAATAGGATGTAACAAAGGATGGCTATTGGCATAGTAATAACACTGTGTGTAAATGATGTAACTTAAGAGAAATAAATGACTTAGACAATTTTTGAACTGAAGCAAGACACTTTATTTTGAAGGTGTCAACATAAGAGTCACACAAGCCTGTCAGAAACATGACATGACAAGTATCATGAACATTAATGTTACTTCAAAGTGTCATTAATGTTCATGACATCCCATGTCATGTTTATGACACGCTCATCAGGTGTCACTCTTATGTAGACACCTTCAAAATAAAGTGTTACCATATCTTGCTTAAGTCACAAAGGCATGTTCAAAAAATTGCCTAAGTCACATTTGATTTTGACTTAGGCATAATAAATCCGCTTAAGTCACACACTTGACATAGGCCCCTGTGTAGAGCCGCTACTGCTGTGATTCTCACTCTGCACGCTCTGTTTAACCCTCCTTGTATTTATTCTAGATATCAACATGATTCAAGATAGGATCGGGTCATTTTACAAACAAGATATCTTATCCTATCTTATATCCTATCTTATTTTGCAACACCGTAAACACTGATAATGTGTTGCATTCCACACACACACACACACACACACACACACACACACACACACTGCACATTACATTTCATATATTGTATATTGTATTGTACACTGTAAAAAATGTTTGTAGAAATTACAGTAAAACACTGTCAAATTGCATCAGAAATAGGTCATAAAATTAAACATTGTACATCACTGTAGTAGATACTTTTAATTACTGTAAATCAAAGAATAGCATAAAACTTTAAATTCTACTGTCATAAACTGTAGAAAACACACAGTTGTGCTGTAAAAATAAACAATTTTCGTGTAAAATGAATGGAGAAATACCATGATGACACAATTATCCTGAAAGTAATGGGATTATTCAGTATAGATTATAGTTTTTTTACTGATATTTACATTTACATATGCTCACTGTATTTCTTACGGTGAAGTTCTGGCAACCACAGCTGCCGGTATTTTACCGTAAATTAAACAGATTTTTTTTTACAGTGTATATTATTACACAGGTTGTTTTAGTGACACTTGCACTGTGCAGATACATATTCTACATGAGAAAAAAATACTGTCTACAAGTAGGCAGCAACCACATGTAAACTGTAGTCTTTTGTAACATAATTAATGGTTACAAAGTCATGAAAATTCTCTATAATAAAAAAAAAACCCACAGTCTGCATTTATTCATGTTAGAGGAAACACTTAGCGACACAATGCCAGCTATTCCACAGTGACCCTGTAATGGTGCTTTTATTGTGAAATCCACGCGTCCCTTCTTCTGGTTGCCTGTGGTGTGTGTGGAGCTGATTGGTGCAGTTCTCTGGTTGAGGCATGGAGGGCAGCCGGCTTTCTCAACTACCACATACCACCACCGGCAAAAAAAGAAAAAAAAAAAAAGAAAAAAGAAAAAAGAAAAAAGAAGTGAGCAGTGATTTCACCCGGAAACACAATATTATTTTTTTTTATCCTACTTTGTATGAAAGACTCAAGGAAATGTAGTTTACGCGAACAAAGCACAACACGTCCCTTTAGCGTCATTTAGCCGTTAAACACCAAGTTGAGCATATTATATCATTGTAAAGGTTTTCATAACATATCTACACACGCAGTACTTTAGCAGTAAAGGAGGATATATTATATATATTTGCTGCCCTCTAGTGGACAACTGGATTATTGCACATCAAAAATACAGCAGTGGTGGGAAAACTATTCAGATCCTTTACTTACGAATACCACACTGTGAAATTACTCCACTAAAAAAAACTTTTCTATGATATTCAAATTTGTTGAGATGTAACTGTAATTAAAATAACTAATAACCTGAAGGATTTATTGTATACATACATTTTATTGTTTTTTCTTTTCTTTTCTTTTCTTTTCTTTTTTTTTTACCATGATTTAAAAAAATGACAACATGCCCTTACATTCCAGTGCTGGAAGAAGTATTCAGATCTCTTACTTCAGTAAAAGTACTAATACCACACTGTGAAATTACTCCACTACAAGTAAAAGTCCTGCAATCAAAGTTACTGAAGTAATTTTAATTATGTATACTTTCATGATTATTATGATCGTGTAGTATTGTTTTATTGCTATTTATTTATTTCCTCTCAATTTTTTTATATTTAATTTATTCATGAATATGATTTAATTTAATTTATTTATTGCTATAATTTATTAATTAATACATTTATTTTATTTTATTTTATTTTATTTTATTTTTTATTAAGTCAAGTATTTGTTTTCCTCCGAGATTATTGTTGGTTATGAGAGGGAGGGATGGGGTTTTATGACTGTATGTTGTGTTCACCGTGTATTACTTTTTGGGAAAAAACTCAATAAATAAAGTTTTGAAAGAAAAAAAAAAGAGTACAAGAATCATCATTAACCCTATAAAGCCTGAACCATGAAATAATTGCCAGAAAATTCAATTTTTGTAAAAACTGAGTGCTTATTAACCTGCTGACGAATTTTAAGAAATAAATAAATTGCATATATGAATTCTAATTTGTATCATATTTGATACATCAGGTCTTTTTGTGCAATTTGTTGCTCACAGTTTGTTTTCCTCGAACTAACAAAAACATATAAACCCTAACATTTTTAACCTATTAAGACTTTGACTTTTCCTTTTTCCTCAAACATGCAAAATACATATTTTTTCCATATAACACAACATCATACATCTGCTGATATGAAGTTTTTTAATGCAGCAATGACTGATCCATTCGTGGAACCTGCATATCATTTTTGCTACATCTGGTATTTTTGTGCAATTTGTTGCTCAGTTTGTTTATCTTCAACACATGTATACATCAGGTTTTTGATGATGTAGAGGTCTCAAAAATTACTGTATCTAATATGATACACTTGGCTTTATAGGGTTAAAATGTACTTAAACCATCAAAAGTAAAAGTAAATTGTTCAAATTGTTATATATATTCTAAATACATTATTCTAGTATTGTTGCATTTATGTTATTTTTCTGAAGGTAGGGCTCATTTTAACTGCTCAATATACTGTTAGGGGTTTATTTTATAAAAATGTCTAATCACTTGAGATTTATCATGTTTTTTATGTTAAATCTCGACCTGGAAAGTAACTAAAGCTGTCAGCTAAATGTAGTGGAGTAAAAAGTACAAGATTTGCCTCAAAATGTAGTGATGTAGAAGTATAAAGTTACATAAAATTGAAATACTCACTCACGTGAAGTACAAGTACCTACACATTGTAAATAAATACAGTACTTGAGTAAAAGTACTTAGTAGTTACATTCCACCACTGATTCTTGCCTTGATTAAATAAGCTGCAGTATTTTGGCATGGTGAGGTGTAACTGTGTGGGGAATATATCTATTATGTATACACTGCAAAAAAAGAAAAGTTGGGTGAACTCAAAATTTCAAGGCAACAAACTTCGATAAAATTTTAAGTTGGACAATTAAACTAAATATTTTAAGTTTTGTTTTTGAGTTTGCTCAACTCTGTATTTCTCTGGCACGATTGTAACGTCGCTATGAAATGTCAGCTAATGTTGTGACCACAATTTTGAGTTAGCATTGATACGCTAATGGCTACTCTTGTAGCTGTAACAAGCAGCGCCGCTAGCATCTGTTAGCCGCTAGCATCAGTTAGCCGCTAGCTTTTGCTAATGACCTCTTTTCCCAACAAAGAAATAAGAGTTATCAGAACTATTGTCCCTTGTTGTGAACCCCAACTTAAAGATATAAGTAACAACAACTCACCAACTTGTTTTTGAGCAGACAACTGGCTTCCTTTGTTGTGCTAACTTACATTATTGCCCTAAATGTCAATAATTTATATTTCCAAGTTTTACCAAATTAAATCACTATTTTAGGCCAAAAAATACAAGTTGGCTTTTTTGCAGTGTATATACCTATTATATGTATAAGCTTGTGAATGTATGGCCGTTGTAAATGCAGTTGTTCTTAAGCTACAAGATAAAGTGGCTTCTGTTCACACAACACATGACATAGAAACATTACATGGCATATACTTCTACTCCACTACATTTAGAGGTACATCTTGTACTTTTTACTCCACTACATTTAGCTGACAGCTTTAGTTTCTTTCCAGGTTGAGATTTAACATAAAAACATGATCAAATTAAAGTGACTGTAAAAATAAGCCCTGTTTTTACAAAATTAAAGCGCTTCCATAAATGCATCAATACAAACAATCTAATAATATGTTTGGAATATATAAAACAATCTGAGTGGGTCCATTCTGCATAACGAGTACTTTTACTTTTGATACTTTCAGTACATTTTGATGCTGATACTTTTATACTTTTACTTCAGTAAGTTTTGAATGCAGGACTTTTACTGTAGTGGAGTAATTTCACAGTGTGGTATTAGTACTTTTACTGAAGTAAAGGATCTGAATACTTCTTCCACCACTGGAATGTAAGGGCACGTTGTCTTTTTTTTTTTATCATGGTAAAAAAAAGAAAAGAAAAGAAAAGAAAAGAAAAGAAAAGAAAAGAAAAGAAAAGAAAAGAAAAGAAAAAACAATAAAATGTATGTATACAAAAAATCCTTCAGGTTATTAGTCATTTTAATTATAGTTACATCTCAACAAATTTGAATATCATAGAAAAGTTTATTTATCTCAGTAATTAAATTCAAAAAGTGGAAATAACACATTATATAGATCCATTACACACAGAATGAAACATTTAATGTCTTCATTTATTTAATTTAGTCTAATTATAATGATTATGGCTTACATTTAATGAAGACCTAAATTAGATTCTTACTAATAGAAGACCAATTTTAAAAAAGTATGTTTAATATGGAAATGTTGGCCTCTGATAAATATGTCCATTTATATGACTCAATACTTGGTTGGGGCTATTTGACTTGAACTACACTGCAAAAAAGCCAACTTGTATTTTTTGGGCTAAAACAGTGATTTAAGTTGGTAAAACTTGGAAATATAAATTATTGACATTTAGGGCAATAATGTAAGTTAGCACAACAAAGGAAGCCAGTTGTCTGCTCAAAAACAAGTTGGTGAGTTGTTGTTACTTATATCTTTAAGTTGGGGTTCACAACAAGGGACAATAGTTCTGATAACTCTTATTTCGTGCCAATTCAGCACATTGCAGAAGTTAGCAGAAGTAAGGATTAAGAGTTATTTTAAAAAAAGTTATGTAAAATTATAAGTTAGTAGCCTACAACTTATACAGTTGAGTTGACAAAAATCTGAATTCAGAGTTGAGCAAACTCAAAAACAAAACTTAAAATATTTAGTTTAATTGTCCAACTTAAAATTTTATCGAAGTTTGTTGCCTTGAAATTTTGAGTTCACCCAACTTTTCTTTTTTTGCAGTGTACTGTCAGGCGTCAGGTGACACGTCTTGCTTACGTCACTGTCTATCAGGAAACGTACAGGTAAAATGAATGGCGCCAAACCATCAGAGTCCGCTGCGCACTAATTATTTTTAAGCCCATTGAACGCTTTGTTCCACAGTGTTGGATTAAACATTACTGATCCATTAACGCCCCGCGGTGGTTTTCACAAGTCTTGAAACTGCCGGAACCGACTTCTGCAATTATCTGATTAACTCTCTCCATTATCACAAAAAGCCTGGAGGGGTAAACAAACATATCTGGGTCTGAGAATAATATTCAGCATTGGAGTCTGCCAGTTTGTCGTCACTAGAAAGGTAAGTGAAGTGAGAGTTTTCAGTATTTAAAAAAAAAATCCCAGCACAATTTTCACAATCTCAAAATTGTCACAATCACTTTTTTCTAGTTTGAGTTCAAATAAATTCCCCCCAACTATTGAGGAATGGAGATATGGGAAAATAAGATAATGAAAAATATCTAATTTGTTGTTGGGAATGTAACCTGTAAGAATGTAAGAATACTCACCACAGTTTATTTATTTATTTTTTTATTCTTTTTTCATTTTATTTATTTGTTTTAGTTATTTATTTTTTGTTATCTACATTTATTTAATTATTCATTTGTTTTGGTCCTGTTCAGTATTATTGATATTTTGATTATTATTTCCATTGCTGCCATATGTTTGTGAAGTTTTGGTTGTTGGATGTTGTTATATTAACACAAAAAACAATAAATATATGTTTAAAAAAATAAATAAATAATAAATTTCCCCCCAGTGCCTCTGGTTAGGGTAACATAATGACTCTTGCCACAGGGGGGCAGCAAACACCCACAGTACAGTTGCTGTTATGTTGCAGGTCAAATTGACCCATTTCAAAGTTTAAACATCTAAAAAAACATAGTTAAAAGTATTTTTTGGGGGATGAAACTTCTTCTGCTTGGCTTAATAAGTGTAATCAACATATAAACTTTTTATTTTTTTATTTTTTTTATTGAATTCATGCATATTTTGTGCGGGCAGTACATTTTACATTTTATTTTATTTGTTTTTATCCCATTTTTAATTTATTTTATCTTATTGCATCTTACTGATCTATTGTTTACTACATCTCTTTGTATTGTGTTATGTATTTATTGTTTGTGCAGCACTTTGGAAACCTTGTGTTTGCTAAAATTGTGCTATATAAATAAAGGGGATTGGATTGGATAAAATGAAAATGGTTCATTTCACATATTTGCATGTTTATATTACTCTATACACTCTATAAAAGAAAAAAATTGAAAATGTAAAATAACATTTTTAAAAACTTGTATTTTATTGGTAGGTCTTTCCAATTTACATAAAACAAGTTTTAATGTGCATTTTATTTTATTTTTTAAAAGAAAAACAAGTGAATTATCCTTATTGAACCATGATCTGTGAGAAGTAAAGAACACCCTTGAAGTTAGTTAGTAATGGAGTTAATGGTGAAATATAAACAATGATTATTGGGATTTTTCTGTTTCTGACACTTCTGCATAATTAAACATGTCAAATTGAGCCATGAACATTATTGCTGTTCCTGAGAAACGAACATAACAGGAAAGGTTAAAGGTGAGTCAGTTTTTAAAGGGAGAGCCGATAACTGTCAAAAATGTTTGTAGAAATAACAGTAAAACTCTGTCAAATACATCAGAAATGGGGCGTAAAATAAAGAATTGTTACATCACCGTATTAGACACTTTTAAATACCGTAAATCAAAGAATAGCACAAAACGTTTACTTTTTTCTGTCATAAACTGGAAGAAACACACAGTTTTGCTGTAAAAATATAACATTTTCATGCAAAATTTATGGAGAAATACCATGATGTGTGATTGAATGACACAATTACCCTAAAAATAACAGGATTATTCAGTCTAAATTACAGTTTTTGCTCATATTTACATTTAAATTTAGAATAGAAAATCCACTCACTGTAATTTTTACGGTGAAGTTCTGGCAACCACAGCAGATTAAACAGATTATTTTTTACAGTGTAACTGCTCTTTCAGAATGAGCAGGTCTGGGTGACTTCTGTAAAAAATTATGTTCCCAGTGTGACAGCTTTTAAGTTGAACGATGGTATTTGGTGTCATTACTGCACGTTGATACAGTCCAACATGATCACACCATGATTAGAACCATACTATAAAGTAGTGCCAGACTTGTATATACTGGTCAAAAGTTTTAGAACACACCAACTTGATGGTGAAAATGAAAATGATGCAGTTTAATGTCTCAGTGGACTCTAAAATTAATGCACGTTTGCAACATTTAAAATTCTTTATTGAGCATGATAGTGTTTTGAAAGTAAAAAAAAGATTCAAAATCACATTTTATGTTGGACTAAAGGACTAAAAAAAGACACAAATTGACCAAAAAAAGACACAAAATGACAAAAAAGAAAACCAAAAGACACAAAATGACCAAAAAAAGACACAAAATGACTTACAAAGACATGAAAAGAATTCAAAAATGGACAAAATAGCCCAAGACTCCATAGAGTTAAGTTGTTAACCCATTTCTTGTTCCCTGAAAAAGGCCTACTTGTATAATTCTGAAATGTACATTATTTTTCAGTTTTGGTTAAGCTTACCTTTTTTTATTTACCTCTGGCAGTTCACCACTTACCTTTGGACCCTTTCAAGCTGTTCATTTGACTTGAACTGCTTGAATTTCAATAAAAAACTGGAAAAATGGGGGTGTTCTAAAACTTTTGACCGGTAGTGTATATATAAACAAAAGCCTCATGCCACAAGTATGTGTGGTGCACCTCATCAGTGATATAGAAATGAGGCTATGTCATATGTCGTGTGCTGACCCACCGCTGGGCGAAGGGTTAAAGGCCCTCCCTCCCTCAGAGTTCCCCTCATAACGTTCTCATTGTCTGAAATTTGCCAAACATAAGCCGGAGCTCAAAGGGAGCAGCCTGGTCCCGGGTCCAGCATGCTTCCATTACTGCTGCTCTTATTTGATTAAATGTACCCTAACTGAGTCCAAACCCACACTGTGCATAATCTCTTCACAGATGATAAGCGTGTAATAAAAAGCACATTGAACTTGAAAGGGCACCTTATGTGAATGCGTATAATTATGGATATCAAAATATCATCATTTGTTTAATTGTGAGGTCTTGCCAAGAGGTATGTAATTGCTTGAAAGAAGTATGGCTGAAATTGGATTGCAGTGTCTGAGATCTGACCTGGGACTGGGTTTGGCGTGGACGTGGGGGCGGGGCTAAGGTCAGGCCTTAGGCCAACTTCCTGCTCTGCATGTATACCCAGTACACTGCAAAAAAGCCAACTTAAGGCCTAAAACAGTGATTAAAGTTGGTAAAACTTGGAAATATAAATGATGATTTTAATTTTTTTTGTTGAATTTGGAGGGAACAGAAGCCACTTTATCTTGTAGCTTAAGAACAACTGCATTTACAACGGCCATACATTCACAAGCTTATACATATAATAGATATACACTGCAAAAAAAGCCAACTTGTATTTTTTGGCCTAAAACAGTGATTTAAGTTGGTAAAACTTGGAAATATAAATTATTGACATTTAGGGCAATAATGTTGGGGTTCACAACAAGGGACAATAGTTCTGATAACTCTTATTTCTTTGTTGTGAAATTCGGTCATTAGCGAAAGCTAGCGGCTAACTGATGCTAGCGGCAAACTGATACTAGCGGCTAACTGATGCTAGCGGCTAACTGATGCTAGCGGCAAACTGATACTAGCGGCTAACTGATGCTAGCAGCTAACTGATGCTAGCGGCGCTGCTTGTTACTGTAATTTCCCAGCTTGGGACAAATAAAGTATATCTATCTATCTATCTATCTATCTATCTATCTATCTATCTATCTATCTATCTATCTATCTATCTACAGCTACAAGAGTAGCCATTAGCGTATCAATGCTAACTCAAAATTGTGGTCACAACATTAGCTGACATTTCATAGCGGCGTTACAATCGTGCCAGAGAAATTAACAGAGTTGAGCAAACTCAAAAACAAAACTTAAAATATTTAGTTTAATTGTCCAACTTAAAATTGTATCGAAGTTTGTTGCCTTGAAATTTTGAGTTCACCCAACTTTTCTTTTTTTGCAGTGTAGAGACTTCACAAACCTTATTCTTAATACGCCAATATAACAATGAAATACACATTGGGTGGACTGAATCATCACTTAATTGAATTGAAGAAAGTCTCATTAAGTTTGTGCATCACCTTTCATGGCGTTTGTTTTCTAATAGGGATGCATTGCACTGTTATGACATTAAGGAAAGCTTTCTAGTATAAATAAGAAGGCATTTTGGAGTTGTTTTGGTTGTGATGTAAGCCGTGTTTGGCATTCATATCCGAATGAGGTCATATTTCTAATACTGATAGCAGGCCGATGCATGATTATATGTCTCTCAGTGTCCCCAGAGGTCAGCCCGAGTCTGACCAAGAAGTTGTTCTGATTTATTCTGCAGCCTACAGTATCAGGAGAACAGGTGCTGGCCCTTAATGATCCCTGTGGGAATTGGGTTTCATCTTTGATTAATTGGAATGTTAACAGGAGAGGAGTTATCCTAATAGCTTCTTGTTGCCAACCCTGCGGAAGTTTTTAAGGGGGGGAAAAGGAAAAGGGGTTTAAAAATAGACCCCATCAGTGCACGATGGGAAAAAAAAGACCTGCCATTTTAACTCCCGACAAAGCAATTTGCAGCTCATAATCAAGAGAACGGAAACATTTTATCGCATTTCCCTTTGCAGTATAAGCTGGCCACTTCCGCCACATCCACAGCAGAAGCTAACAGGGTCTAATGCTGCTGCTGGTCTGTTCAAACAAGTCTGCTGGCACACAACCACTAGTTGCTCGGAGGTGATATCCCATTATGAAAACCTGTTTGTTGGGTGAAGTTCAGTTTATTTTTCTTTATCCAAAGAGTTTATCATACATGTGAAATGAAAATAAACATGCATATTCATAATTTATTTTGAATTAAATTTAGTTTTCTTTTTTGTTTTCTTTGTTACCTTTGTCAATTCTGTATTTTATTGCACTTTATTGCACTTTTATGTGAAGCACTTTGGTGTGGCTCAGCCATCTGTAAATGCGCTATAAAATATAAATATAATATAATATAATATATAATAATATAATATAATATAAATAAATCTGACTTGACTTGACTTGACTATTCGCACATGTCCAAAGTGCAATACATTAGTCACAATTTCAAATCTGAATAAAAAATAAATCAAAATGAGCTTTTATTTTTATTTGTACTTTTAATGTTATTTTTCAGTTTCTTGTGCGCTAAGAGAAAATAAAATGTATTATTATTATTATTATTATTATTATTATTATTATTATTACTATTATAGTTTCAATAATTAATCAAAACCAGGATTGGTGAAATCTAAATTCTGACCAAATGCCCTTATTGTTCAAATCTGAATAAAAAATAAATCAAAATGAGCTTTTATTTTTATTTGTACTTTTAGTGTTATATTTCCATTTCTTGTGCGCTAAGAGAAAATAAAATGTATTATTATTATTATTATTATTATTATTGTAGTTTCAATAATTAATGAAAAATCTCAATTCTGACCAAATGCCCTTATTGTGGTACATTAACTCTCTCAAGCCATTTCAGGCTGTCTTTTGCTCTTTTTACATTTTACTAACTGTGGCCTTGTATTTCACTGCAAAAAATATACAATATATAAAAGCTACAGCTCTATAGAATCAGCACAATCATGGCTAGAAGTGGGAACAACTCCAAGTGTCGTATGTGCAGAATAACATGGTTATAACTATATAAGTCAATGGGGGAAAAAAGGCAAATTGAATTTCTCTGATATAAAAAAATATAAAATGAAATGTATAAGACTTTTCCAAGTGCCCACAAATGTCATGAATATTGGGGAAAAAATTGTGTCTCCTCATGCTATACATATTAAACTATTTACATTTTTACAACCTCTACTTGCAGCCTGCCTTGTCCTCTCCTCTCAGCTCTGTGTAAACAGATTTTCAGTGAATATTTGTCACGTGACTGTTCCTATCAGCAATCAATCATGTCTTCACAATGTCTCTGAGGAGCAGAATTTCATGTTTTCTACCAACATGGTCTCACAGGAATCCGTGAAATATAGCCACGGATTTCGCTTAACTCAAAATCCGTGGAATAGCCACAGATTCGCTCAAATTTCCGTGAAACTGACACGGATTTCGCTACAATGCAAGTTAATGACAGTCATATCCCGTGGCTATTCCAACATACAAAGTGATTATGTACATTCACTGAGTGAATATTTAGAAAATAAATCATATTTCTCACTACAAATGTGATCAAAATACATTTTTATGCAGAAACTAAGTCAAAAATATTTTTTCTACAGGACCTGGTTAGTGCAAACAGTTTTTTTGTTTGTTTGTTTGTTTGCATTTTTAAATGAGACATAGAATAAGGTGATTTTGACAGAAATATCACAATTTAAGCTTCATTTTGGTCACTTTTTCTAACAGAAACTTTCAGAACATTGCGATAATTTCTGTTTACAGTTTCTTTATACCACAAACGTGTACTTTTGGCGATCTGTTAAAGAAAACATGTGTTTCAATGGGTTAAAATATGTGAATGACAGCTGTCAGGTCATGAAACTAATGATCTGTTGATGTTTGCATCAGGTAATATAACGATAATCACTATTTGCAGCCTGATGTGATAGTGTTACAGCCCACTGACAGACAGCCTGTTTAGCGACGTGACATTTGAGTGCAGGGGACACGGAGGTCAGTGCGTGATAGTTTTTCTCTGTGAATAGATGACGGTCCAGCTTTTCCTTGAATAGATGACACTGGTGTTTATTTATAGACTCGGTATTTCTAGACATTTGATGAACCTCTGTTGACCAAAAGGTCCCACTATTTATAAACCGTGGCAGCGTATCAACACACGCTATTGTAATTATTTTGGCAAATTAAAGAATTATTGCATGTTCTCCATTGTTCCGCGGGGTTGTCATTAAGATAGAAATCAGAAAACATCACGTAGATCACCGCGACAACAGGATTACGCGGGAGATTCACCAGAGGACGCGCTGTGAAAATAAACAGGGTCATGTCATAGAAATAGAAACAGCACAGAGAATAAAACTGGTAGTATTTCTGCTCCAACAAGAGAGAAAGAGGGGAAAAAAAACTCGTGCTGATTTGAACAATTGCCGGATTTGGTGCGAATCAAATCTTTGCATATTTTCCTGTTTGTAGCAGATGTGTACCAAACAGTGGTGACCCGCACTCACTTTTCAATGGGGCTGGGTGATGTGCGCCGCTACCAAATGGAAACTGTTGCTCTTCAATCTCAAACATTAACGGGAATGCCAGGAATTCAATTGTGTGCAGGCATTGGGAAACCTGCAACCTGCGTGTGACTTGACCGGCCGGGTCGCATCGCCGGGGCCCCGTGGAGCGTGGAGCCTGTCACACCCGGGACCGGAGCAGGTAGGCGTGTGTGTGTGTGTGTGTGTGTGTGTGTGTGTGTGTGTGTGTGTGTGTGTGTGTGAGGGTCAAATGTTTTGCTTCTACAATGAGTTGACCTCATTCGTCTTGTTGATTATAATCTGTCATCCCTGAGAGCACAACAAAGGATACAATCACGGTTATTCAGCGCGTTCAGCGGAAAAGGACAAATGAAAGAACAGCCGCACATTGCGCCAAAACCTTCTCAACCTCGTGCAAAAATCATGTTACACTTTCCATGACAGCCATGTCTATAATAATACATTATAAGTACTTATAATGCAGAATAATCTTCCTATAGGACAGTATTTATACTGATAAATATCCATAGTGCTTAATAACAATAATTATATATAATAGTTACACTTTCCATGACAGCCATGTCTATAATAATACATTATAAGTACTTATAATCAATGGTGGGAAGTAACTAAGTACATTTACTCAAGTACTGTACTTAAGTACAATTTTGAGGTACTTGTACTTTAGTTGAGTATTTCCATTTTATGTAACTTTATACTTTTACTCCACTACATTTAGAAGCACATATTGTACTTTTTACTCCACTACATTTAGCTGACAGCTTTAGTTACTTTACAGATTCAACATGAAAAAATACCATATATTTAATATGATGACACATTTATAAAACATAACAGTGTATTAAGTAGTTAACATTAGTCATATCTGGACAACATTAAAATGCTACTTATATAAATGCATCAATATAAATAATCTTATAATATATTTATAAGAACATATAAAACAATCTGAGTGGGTTCATTCTGCATAACGAGTACTTTTACTTTTGAAACTTTAAGTATATTTTGGTACTGATACTTTTGTACTTTTACTTCAGTAAGTTTTGAATGCAGGACTTTTACTTGTAGTGGAGTAAATTCACAGTGTTTTATTAGTACTTTTACTTCAGTAAGGGATCTGAATACTTCTTCCACCACTGCTTATAATGCAGAATAATCTTCCTATAGGACAGTATTTATACTGATAAATATCCATAATGCTTAATAACAATAATTATAACACATTATAAAGCACTTCATACGTATCATAATACTTCATATCTGATGGCCATGCAAGCATCATAGTGTATTACAATATATATGATATTTTCATAATTCATTATAATTACTGTTCTAATACATTATCATGTGATTGTTGTTGTGTAGGGCTTATAGGCTAATACCCCAATTTAAGTAGACATTGGCTGTGTGTAAGTAGCCTATTATAATAAAGCATAATAAAATGCTTTATAATGTGCCATAACTATTGTTGTAAAGTATTATGAAAATTCAGATTGGTTATAACTATAATTAATCAGTGATATAAACAGGTTATAGCACATTCTCTGTATGTTTATGATTCATTATTATAGACATGTGTTGCATTAAAAACACATTATTTGCTGATATCCTTATTCAACACTCAAATGTATATATTATTGCATATATGTAAAATAAGATAAGAGCTGCAGTTATTGGTATTGTTATATGACCTATAATGCCATTATTTATTATTAGATTAATAATTAGGTAAATGTATTAAAACAGCTATTTATAAGTAAGTGTAATATAATACGTGTTGTTTAACATATATACATATTTAAAAATAATAATGATGAACTCTAAATGTTGGTGTGATGCAGCTGAATCTACTGTTTGTAATGGAAAAAATTGAAATTGCACAAGTTAAATTATTTCAATTAGGCCTATTTTATATCTGGGAACGTATTTAATTAGATGAATTGATTATAAATAGTGTCCTTAGTAAATGATCGGATCGCCCAATATATTTCTAAAATGAAAAAACATGCAGATTGAGGCAGCAGCAGCCGTGTAGCTGCAGGCTGCTGGAGGCTGGAGCCGTGACCCTCTGCTGGCCTTATCTCACACATCCTGTATGCAGGCCCATTGTTCCCAGTCGACCGGCTCAACTGCCAGCCTCTGTGCACAGACACATGCACACCTGCCGCACCCGAGTGTGCACATAAAACTTTAGTTCATGAACCAGGAGATGGAGGATTCAAAACATGTGCAAAAACTGCATATGCGTGTATTTACGTGTTGTGTTGCAGAGGTGGGCGGCGGAACATTTCCCTAAAAGCAAAATAAACGTATAACTGTAAGGTCTAACGCGAACTATAGGCCTATTATATTATATTTCATACTGTGAAATCAGCTAATAATAATAATAATTTAAAAAACGTGTATTTCTGACTGAAACTATATCAGTAAACCTATTTTTCTTCCTTAAAAAACAAAAACAAATGAAAAAAAGCGAAAACAACATAAAATTGATGTCACATTAAAATCATGGAGTCCATCTGCGGATCATAGTTTATGTAAAGGTTAGTTACACTCGCCGAAACACAATTTCTTGTAAAGCACTTGTATTTATTATTTTTGGAGGAGTGTTTGGAATACACGAGCCTTTCAAACGCGCCCTTATCTCCTCTCTGTTTACAAAACATTAATGTGAGGAAGCAGAGCCGTACACAGCTACATGTCAGCTCCTCTGCGCACGAGGATGCTCCGGACCGGGACCGGGAGGCTCCATCAGCCCCGGAGCTCATTCATGCTTCTGCTATTACACTGCTGCGTAAAGAGGGATCCCGACGGCTGGCTGCTGGAGACAAACAGCTCAATAACAGCTCATTCATCCTCTGATTTTATGGTTTCATGCAGAATATGTCCAGAAGTAGCCTAATGGAGTAAAAAATGCTTTCATGAGTTCCTAATAAGTAATGCATTTCTTTCTTAACATAACAGTCCGTCAAACTATAGTGAGCAAAACATGTAATATATATATATATAATATAATTTCATTCTTTTATTTTGTAAAAAAACAGAAGAAAAATACTTAAATATTTTTTTTTTACGGAAACTGAAACATCCTCCTTTTTCTTTTTCTTTCTTTTTTCCTTTTTATTGTTTTCCTTTTTCACTTTTTTTGTAAATACATACGAAATAATAGAATATTAAAACATATATAGCCTAGTTTTTGTGTTGTTGTGTGAAACTCATAAGCGGGTCAACGAAATGTGGTTACATACTCCCCAAAATAACCAACATAAAAATATTAGTGTTAAATAAATAACACATTGTTAGCAAGTGCAGTGTTAAAAGTGTGTTTTAAATATTATTTGAGCAGTCATTTGTGCCTACATGTCCTTCCCTTTGAATAAAGTTAAATCGAGGCGTATAAAGCATATTAAATCCCGTCTGCAGGGCTGAGTGGCACTTTAAGTTTCCCAAATGGAAAAACCATATAAATGGTGTTTGATGACCAGACAACATGTCACTAATTCTAATAGAACCTCACGCTAATTAATCATTAATCAACTCACAATCGTGTGTCATGTAGTCTTCTTACTATAACAGCAACATTGCAAACGTCATTAATAGTCCAATTAATGTATTATTCATTTGTGTGTGTGCGCGCGTGCGCGTGCGTGTTTCTCGGTTGTTTTGCGGTTGATGAGCGCGTGTTTGACAGCGCAGAGGGCGGATCAAGGTGAGAGTGCGGATGGATACACCTCGAGGCGCCACAGTCTAATATACAATAAGTCATAGTGTGTAATGGCTCAGCTTTTAAAACAATAACCGAGTGTGTGTGCACGCAGGCTGCGGCGTGCTGTCAAAACAGTAAACTCCTTGTGGTGATCCAGCCTGCAATGAGAAAGTGAGAAGCAGATGGCTCCGCTGCAGCGCCGTGATAATATGAGAGTGATTATTGGAGGGACGGCGGTGTTTTATTGGGACTCTTTGTAGCTTCGTATTTACGTAATTCAACAGTCTCACGGTAAAAGACAACAGAGAAGGAGGAGCTTTCTGTCTGTCACACTCTGGCAGCTTATGCGTCAATATTTGAGCAAATGTCTCTTTGATTGGACAGCATGCATGGGAGGAATGAATTATGTCACACTTTAAACCGATATAAAAGGTTATTAAACGACTTAATATTACGCTTACTGTCTGATTTCCTACACCATTAATTATTATTATAAATATATTATCTGCAGCCCCTTAGTTGAACACAACTAATCCTTTAAAACACTGCAAACGTCATCATCACATCGAATGTTATTGTTATTATTGTATACAATTAATAATATATCTAAATTAGTATCGTTGCTGCTGCTGACAATTGGTTATTTAGAGCAAAACAATAAAAATACTTTTTTGGGGGAAAAAATGATTGTTGTTCATGGTCACACATGCAACGCGAATGATAAAAGATAACTTTAAATCTAATTTATTTTGTGCTTTTGCCGTCAGAAAATATAATAAGAGAGCCTCCATGCACCGCCAGTTTTATACCGACACGGGATCGTTTGCAAATAGTATTAAAAAGCCTACAATTCATGTCCAATATAAAATAATTAAAACAATTATCGTATAGTGATATATAGTTGCAGGGTAACATGAAATACTGTGAGTGATTATTATTCATGATTTTTGCAGAGCAGTTACGCAGTGACAGCCTCAAGATATCTGCACAGAACATATCCAAGACACAGACACAGACTATTAATGACTCTGTTAATGTACATTATTATTATTATTATTATTATTATTATTATTATTATTATTACGGTAAACGAGAAGTTTTTTTTAAATATATTTCGTCACTACTAGGATAAATTAGTCCTTAATTAATAAATGGGCATAAATTGCAAAAAAAGAATTAGCAAGTGATAAGAATATTCATATACAAATTTCCCAAGAGACATAATGCCTGATAAGACATTTTACGCGGTGGAATAAGTGCAGATTTTTATTTTTTTTTTAAATGGTATGGTAACATTTTAGTACTTTTCTGGTGCGTAATCTTCACAAAGTTTTTGTCCCACAGTGGTTATTATTATCACAGCCTACAGCATAAAACAGATTACTTCATGACCACTGTGTTACTTTAGGAAATACAAGTTTATTAAGAAATTCACAAACCTAGAAAAGAAGGGAAAAGTGCTAATTAAAATGAAACATGGCCCCAACATGAATGAGACAATATAGCTAATCACGTTTATAAAAAAAAAATAATAATCAGAAAGATGTACAAAACCTGGCATTGGCTGGCGTCATATTAGAAATGATATCATACATACATGTGGGAGCAAGAAATCTGAAAAACCTTGAATTGTATTGTTGGCAGTCTGATGGATCTCTAGCGACACTTTCAGCGTTTAAGTTCTCCGCCATGACAGACAGGAGGCCGCTGCGCAGAGCGAGTTACTAGCAGGGCCACACTGAGCTCTGATTTAATGACATTAAAGCACTGACTTCATTAGGTCGACTTATATTCATGTTTGATTTGGCAATAGTTAGGATAAGCCGTGCGTAAAGGCGACAGAAACCATTTACGCATAACAACAACAGACAACTGAAGCAATGTCAGCAATGTCTATCCCCGTGAAAATGAAAATCTTTTCATAGGCACAATTATGACTACAATACCGAGTTCTGGTCATCAGTCCAAGTGTAATACAGGCGCACGAAATGGCTCCCAGAGGTCGTGCTACCTGATTCTTTACCTCCTCATTCCATTTAGTCAAACCTTCTGGACGCATACCTCCATCAGCATCAGCTGGACCCGAACAGCTCGTCAGATTGGCCTCTTCCAAAAAAAAAAAAAATACTCTTGGTTCTGTTTTGAAATCACAGGAATTAAGTCCTCTTTTCTTTTTTTTTTTACACAGACCATTATAGATAAAACTTTAAATATCAATCCTCGTGTGTAACGCCGCGTGTTTGGTCTCGTGTTCCCAGTAAGAGCAGTGCATCATGGAGAGCTCCGCGGGCTGGCGGGAGCAGGCGAACTGGAGGCCCGCTCCGTTACCGGAGGAGACCGGAGGCGGTGCCGCCGTGGCGGGGCTCAGCTGCTGGGCATGGTGGGGGTGCGCGGGGTGGTGGTGGTGACTCATGCCGTTGTAAGAGTTCACCATGCTGGGCAGCGCCATGCTCTGCACCCGGGAGTAGGGGTTATAGGAGGAGGGGGCCGACAGCCCCTTCACGTTCACGGGACTCACGTTCCCGCCGGCCATCTGACAGGACGTGTAGGACATGGGGGTGGGCGGCTGGCCGAGCGACCACGAATTGTTCATGAAGCTAGACTGCAAGTACTTGGGCGGGGACAGGTAGCCGTAGCCGTCCCCCCCGAACAAGGACTTCCCCGGCTGGAAGTGAGTCGGTGGAGGTCTAAACGGCCGCTTCATCCTGCGGCGTCTCCGGTAGTTCCCCTTCTCGAACATGTCCTCGCAGGCCGGGTCCAGTGTCCAGTAATTCCCTTTCCTCTCGCCGCCGCCCTCCCGCGGGACTTTAATGAAGCACTCGTTGAGACTCAGGTTGTGTCTGATGCTGTTCTGCCAGCCCTTTTTGTTTTTCTCATAGAAGGGGAACTTGGTGATGATATACTGGTAGATACCGGACAGAGTGAGCCGCTTCTCCGAGCTCTCCCGGATGGCCATGGCGATGAGAGCCACATACGAGTACGGTGGTTTCTGGGTCGGATCTGGCTTCTCCGGGACTTTGTCCTGGACCGGCTCCTCTTTGGGTCGCTCTTTCTCCTTGGTCGTGTTGGTGTCGTGGATCATTAAGGTCATTGCGTCATCCTCTGGGTTTTGGTAAGTGGCCATCATTGCGCACACCAAAACAAAACAAGTCCAGTCCAAATCCCGAAAAGCAAAAAAAACCTTTCAAATGGCGCTAGTAGACTCGCAGACTGATGTGTTGCAGGACTTCAGGATGCACCGCGGAGGGAGATCTGCCTCCGAACTGCGCCGAGAAATCGGTATTTTGTGGCTCAGTAGGTGACATGCACCGAACCTTCCTCTCTCTTCTACGGGGATTTTTCTAAACTGGTTTCTGATGGAGGCGCAACCCAAGTTGTGGTTTGTGAGTCAGTAAGCCCAGCCCTTTCCTTTTTTTCACGTCCTCTGACAGGCTGCTTTTGCTCTAATGCTTTCCATGAAACGACGTTGTGCGTCGTGATTTGTGCGTATTTGAGTTCCGCCTCCAGTTGTCACAGGGAATGAAAAAAACCCTCTATTTTCAACATGTTGATTTTTTTTAATCGTTTTTTTTTTACTCGTTGGACATTAAACTAAATTTGGATTAAAACAGATTAAAAAAAACTGCTTTGTAGTGCTGGAAAAGACATATAATTTTAACATTTTTCTAGCTATGTGATCGCAGATAATGCCATAAGACACCAGGAAAGAGAAACAGAAAGGAGAAAATATTGGTCAAATTAATTTGTGATATGCACAAATGATAGAGAATTAAATATAAATACAGTAAAATAAAAAAAGAATAAAAACAAAACACTGAATTCTTTTAATGAATTAAAATAGATAAAAACCTTTAGATAATTTTGCTATAGTAATACAGTAATATTTTACATTTCTTAAATATTAAAAATAAAAAAAGTTTGTATTGTTTCAACGCAATTCCATCCAAAGAACTCTATGCACTTTATGTGTTTTTTATGCACACTGTTCATTGCACCTTATTTGTTTCATAGCACCAACATTTTTATACTGTATATTCATATTTATTCTGCACTGGAATTCTATTCTACTCCTTCTTTAGACACTTTATATTTTATTGTATTTTTATTGTATTTTTATATTTTATTGCTTGAAGTATGCCTAGGTTGTTCTTTTTATTTAATTGTGTTGTTATTGTCTCTGTGTGTAATGCTGCTGCTACACTGTCATTTCCCAGCTTGGGATAAATAAAGTCTATCTATCTAGTCAAATTAAATTCAAATATATTTGACCCGTATTCACGCACGTCCTCACCGCACATTTGCAACACAGAGAATGTGTCTAGATAGCGCTGCTTAATGAGTTCACATAGAGACAGGAGTATTCATTTCTCCGGCCACCCATGAGGCTCCCCTCGGCTTTCTCTGGGTGTATTTCCGTGCTCTGGGAGTCTGTGCAGGTGGAGCAGCATTGGCATGTGTGTCATCACCCTGCAGCCAGTCTGCAGCCTGCATGGCCGCAGCAGCAGCTGAGGCGCGCAGAGAGCCAACCATCTCTCATCGTGCAATTATCCCAGAGTCACCGTTTCAAGCGATGTTATTCCATGTTTCAATGTCTTTTTCACATGTTTAAGACGGAGAGCATTTCCCGGTAATCTCAGCACCGCTGTTATGCCTCCGCCTTGTAAGTATATGGCTTAGTTAAAACATTACATCATTCAATATGTTAATTAAAGCAGCTATCAAATGACACAAGAAGAGATAAACCCTGTTATCAGTTGGCAGAATAAGGCTATATTTTTTTTTAAACAGAAAAAAAATGTTTTGGGTATAATTTCTCTATCATTAGGCTATTGTTATTATTGTTATTATTATTGTTTTTGTTATTAGCCTATTATTATTTGATAGCGATTTGCATTCATATTTTAATCCATACGGTGACACCCATGTAACAAACACTTTTAATATTCTAGAACAGGGGTCTCAAACTCAAATTACCTGGGGGCCGCTGGAAGCAGTATAAAAATGACCAAAAAGACACAAAATTATTTTTTTTAAAAAGGACACAAAATGACAGGAAAAAAACCCTAAATTACTTAAGAAAGACACAAAATGACAGAAAAAAACTAAATTACTTTTAAAAAGACACAAAAACGACACAAAATTACTGAAAAAACACTAAATTACTTAAAAAAGACACAAAATGACAGAAAAAAACTAAATTACTTAAAAAAGACACAAAATTACCACACACAAAAAAAAAACACATCATAAATATGTTCTGTGTGGTTCACTTGGTCTGTGATATATTCCCCATAACTTTCCTTTATGGATAACTGGGTCTGGGTTCTTATGGGTTAATAAGGGCACAAGTGTGAAAACTTAATGAAAATTGGTTAACCTTATTAGTCTATTGATACCTTTTTTCCTTCTTTAATTTTTTTGTTTGTTTTTAAAGAAAATGTTTTACTGTTCATTTACACTAGGCATGTAAAAGGACAGAAATAGAGGCTAGTGGTGGTTTGTCAGAGACCACAAACTGTAGACCCCCTTTGTCTCAGTGTTCAGGCCTACCTCATGGTTTCGGGAGTTGTTTAGTCTTCTTTTATTGTTCCAGAGAAAGTCTGTGGTCTTCTCTTCTCCCTGCTTCTGCTCAAACAGAAATAGTAGCAGGAATCACCAATCAAACTTCTGAGGGAAGACCTTTCACTGCCTCAGTGTGTTTACGCGATAATTTCAGCATTTTGCATGAAAAAAAGGACTGTGTTTGCATAGAGTCTGCAATAAAAAGGTTAATTTAATCTTTTCATATTTCTCAATTTCCAGAGGCCCACTCAGCCCCTTCAAAGCTCCCTGGTGGTCCCCGTAGGCCTGCATCACATTAAATCACCGTTAGAAGCCAGGCTGGGCTACTTTTATGCTAAAATGCTAATGTAGCCGTGACATTTTAGCTTATATTTAGCATTAACTGCAAAAATGTGCATAAGAACACGAAGCCTGCTTATATGTGTGTGAGCCTATCACAAGATATTTGTAGTGGCCAGAAAATATTCAGGTTATTTTAATTTCTTTAAAATTACAAACATATAGTTTATCTTTTTATATATAAATAAATCTATAAAATATATATTTTTTACTTTAATATACATGCTACTTTTCCTGCTAGACTTTTTAGCATTTAGTTATGATTTAACATAAAATGTAAAGTTATACTGTAAGAAAACAGAAAATTGCCTTAATTTTACATTCAGCTATATGATGTGTATTTTATTATTTTTACATATAATTCACTGTAATTTAACATTCAAGACGAATATTTCAACTTCCATTTGTCCATTTTATGGTTATTTATAATAAAACAAAATATTTTTTATGGCATTTGCACTTCTTTTTTTTTTTAAATTAAAACAGAAAATTGCCTTAATTTTACATTCACCATTATGATGTGTATTTAATGCATTTTTTTCTTACATAGAATTCACTGTAATTTAATTTAACATTCAACCATTTTATGGTTATAAAACAAAATACGTTTTAATGGCATTTGCACTTAATGTAGAAAAAAAACAAGAAAAAAACTCTGTAAAATGAAACAGAACCTACATTTTGGGGAAAAAACCACAACTTCCAGTGTAGATATTTCCTCCCACTTGCCAGCTGACGGTGCCTGTTGCAGGCTGAAGCTTTTACTCTGATAGTTTATGTTTTGTTTCCTCCTCTTCTTCCTTTACCTGCAGTCTAACCTTCCCGGTCACGCGCGTCACGTCACAACAAAGCTGTCAACAATCCGCAAGCACAACAAGAGTGTGAAACACTGAAACACGACCTGCTGCAGCTTCAGAGAGGCGCGGAGGAATGTTCATGTGATAGTACAGCTTGTTTTCACAGGCAGGGACTTTGATAAACAACATATAAACAAATGCATTCATAAGTAGCCTAAATAACAAATAAAGGAACGTATGGCTGTAATGCATAGGCCTGCTGAGAGTAGCGAACATTGGGCCCTAAGATGGAAATTTGCTTTGCATCTACATTTTTTATTTTTTTGCACATTCTTTCTAAAAGATTCTGTCAATTCTCTCTCTCTTTCTGTCTTTTTCATTTATTTATTTATTTACCATGATTATAAAGCGGCAGTGACAGCTTTCAGACAAAAAGCTACAGGTCAACAGTTGTTGATGTTTATTATAGGATATATATCAACTACCGGCAGACATGTTTTTTTAATGTATTAATTAAAATTATTTCTTTTAGTTTTTTGTTTTTAATGTCACACTTTGAAGCACTGAGCTGAATTATTATAATTATGAATTAAATGTGCTATACATGAACATGATTATTGTTAGTAAATCTAGCAAAAACAGGACGTGATTTCTAATAAACATATTCATTTATATAAATTTTTGTTTTTTCTTGATTGAATGCTAACATATTTCTGTACAATATGTGTGCATCCTGTTAAAATGCATCGTGCATTGTGTTTTCTGGGCTGCATGTGATGATAGTGAGATGACTGAGAAGATTTCTACAGACAGAGAAGAGTAGATAAATATATAAATATATATCCTAAAGGCCTATACGTCTTTCAACACCTCTAGAATAAACGCTCCAATAAACAGAACCAGCAGGCCGCCACGCACACGTCTGAAATAATGATTTGTATCAAAGTAACATGTACAATATGTATCACAGGCCTGTATGAGACAATATATAGCCTACTTTAGTGATAAGACTTACTTATGTTACTAAGTACATTTACGAAAGTACTTAAGTACAATTTTGAGGTACTTGTACTTTACTTAAGTATTCCATTTTTATATAACTTTATACTTCTACTTCACGACATTTTGAGGCAAATATTGAACTTTTTACTCCACTACATTTAACTGACAGATTTAGTTACTTTTCAAGTCGAGATTTAACATAAAAAACATGATCAATTTAAAGTGATTAGCTGTTTTTATATATATATTTCTTATTTCTATATATATTTCTTACTTAACATTACAGTCCGTCAAACTATAGTGAGCAAAACATGTAATATATATATATAAATTAAACCTCCCAACAGTATATAAGTAGTTAAAATGACCCCTACTTTGTTAGGCAGTTTGAGCTTTGAAGTATAATGTACATTGTCAGTTTGATATATATTTTTAACTAAATAGTTTTAACTAGGCTACTTTTTCTCTCGATTTCTCCCGAGGGTAACTTCCAGTGCTGTAAAGTAACTAAGTACATCTACTCAAGAACTGTACTTTCCATTCCATTTTATGTTAACTGTTTACTTCTACTTCACTACATTTTGAGGCAAATACTGTATTTTTTACTCCAGGGTTAAAAAAAAATACATAAAAACATGATCAAATTAAAGTGATTAGACTTTTTTTCATTTTACTTTAATTTAACCTCCTAACAGTATATAAAGTAATTAAAATAAGACAAGTCTTGTCAAAATTCAAATGCTGCTTACATAAATGCATCAAAAATAAGAATCCTATAACATATTTAGAATATATAAAACAATCTGAGTGGGTCCATTCTGCATAACAAGTAGGCTACTTTTACTTTTGATATATTTTGATGCGGATACTTTTGTACTTTTACTTCAGTAAGTTTTGAATGCGGGACTTTTACTTGCAGTGGAGTCATTTCACAGTGTGGTATTAGTACTTTTACTGAAGTAAAGGATCTGAATACTTGTCCATATATATATATAGATATATATATATCTCAGGCCTCTGTAACGTCCCATCGCGGTGTGCATGTTGCGCTACAATAAAGTGCGGAGCGTCACTGCAGCGGGCCGTAATGTACTTTGAAAGAGTGGAATTCCTGTCCTCGCGCACTTCCTGCCCACGCAGGTCTAGGACTAGGATGTTTATGATAGCGCGTGCGGGTGGAATGCGGCAGACGGATCCGCGGGGTCAGGTCGGGACCGGAGAACCACCACCCGGGCTAGAGGGGCTTCAGGCAGGCTCTGGCAGCGAGGTAGAACCGGCAGCGACACTAATAATAATAATAATAGTTATTATTATTATTATTATAATAATAATAGTTATTATTATTATCATTATTATTATTATTATTATTATCAATTGCAATGAAATATTATATGCCCTCACTACAATATATAGCTATAATAAAATAAATGTTTATATAATAAACAATTGTGATAAAAAAATAGTCACTAATAGCAGTATTGTTTTTGTTATTATTATTATTATTATTATTATTATTATATTTAGCTATCATTATCAATTGCAATGAAATATTCAGTGCCCTCACTACAATACAATTTTGTTATTATAATCATAACAATACCAACTGTTTTATAATAAACAATTGTAATTTGTTTTAAAAATACACGTCACTAATAGCTGCATTGTTGTTGTTATTATTGCTATTATTATTATTATTAGTAGTAGTAGTTGGAGTAGTAGTAGTAGCAGTGGTGTAGTGGTATATTGTAGGCTAGTATTGGTATCATAAGGTCCAGTATTGTTATTTAATATTTATTTTTTTTTACTCAACAACTAGCTATAATTACTGTGTTATAAAAAATATATTTTTTTTACTTTCTCAATCTCTTTTGGTTTAACTTCTGTGGTTTATTTCACAAGCATGCACTCTTTCGTAATGACACACACACACACACACACACACACACACACACACACACACACACACACACACACACACACACCCTCTGACATTGCTGAATAAAAATAATCTATTTTAAGTTTTTGAAAATGTATTGTGAAAGTTGTGGATCAATATGTGGAGCCACTTTCTTGATGTGAGCATAATTTAACAGCAAAAATGGAAGAAATCCTCCTTGATGTTCTATTACTGTAGTGTTCTTCATGTGTATGCACAAAGCGAAACACATTATAGCTGAGTTATTATGTGTTAAAACATAAAACGCTTTATTGTTTCATCCCGAGTCCATCAGCGTCGGTGCATCTGTCCTGGACCGGCTGGAGGAAGAGACATGTCTCGCTGCTTGTCCCAGTTTGATCTCTCTGGGTTGGTCTCTGGTTCATTTGCATCTGGCTTGCCTGCATGATTAAACATCAACAAGACATCGCTTCTCTTCAATGGAATCCTTCTGAGCTGCAGGAAAGAGATGGGAGATGGGGGGATGGAGGGATGAGGTGAAGAGGAAGAAGAAGGATGTACCCTCAGCCCTCATGTGGCGTCTCCAACATTGCTCTTGTTCCTCTCAGAAAGAAGAGAGAGATAGAGCAAATAAACACAGACCACCAGATTCCAACCATCTCCTTCAGGTCCCCACCCGCCTGCACGGATTAACACAGACATCATGCTCTCACTGCTGAGGTGTGTATATGCATGTGATCCTAAAAGACAAAAAACGTCTTATTAAAGAGGGAAGCTCAGCGGGTGGTGTGTGAGGGACACTTCCTTACTTTGTACAGTCCATCCCTTCTCCTCTAAACACTCCGATCATTGTGTGAGAGAACACCCCCCCCACCTCGCCCCCTTCATTAGCTCCAGTGCGGAGGGTGACATGTTTTTTTTTTTGGTTGCCTGGCGTGTTTACGTTTCTTATCGGCTGCAGGAAGCTTATGGGAAGCTCTATGGCCTTCCACAGTCACTCCTCTGACATGAACATAGTCCATCAAAAAGCTCTCAACACCCCAAATAACTTAATGTGAATCTTTGAGAAATTCCACTACACTGCAGGAGCTAATAATTAATTTGCTAATTTCTCATTTTTAGAAAAATGAAGGCTTAATATTGTTTAAGTGCCTATGCAATATGTAAAATGCAGAAATCGGGAGTTGTGAGTTTAGAATCTCCTCTCATCTGCACAGCACAGCTCTGACTGACTCAAACTCCACTCAGAAATCAAACATTTTCAAAGTTGCATGCTTGTCGTCCTGCAGGCCGACCTGACAAAGCACGAGTTCACATTTTAAACACATCGAATATATGTTGGAGTTCGTGCGGCATCCTTTGGATTTGATTATTTCTCCTAAATTGTAGCAAAATCTGTGTATTTTGGCTAGATGTGGAAACGCTTTGCAATGTAACTGAGCAGTTGTTGATCACTTGTTAACCTCACCGGCCGGAGGAGTGAGGAGTCCATCATGATACAGAACAATCAATAAAACAGCATCATCTAAAATTATGAATCACCGTCACCATGAGAGGCCCTTCAGCAGACAGCAGTCATAAATGTGCAAAACAAATATTTGTTTGCAAGTGAAGACAGATTAGCTGCAGACAAGCATTTACACACACAACTGAGCTCATATTCCTCTCCAGGGAGATTATAGAAAATATAATAAAAAACAGAAAAATAAACACACACACACACACGTTTTAAGGCTTTATTGCACAAATATTGCACAACACCACTTGAATATTTTTTCCATGATGTGCAAAATAGAAATCCAGTAGCATATTAGCATTTGTGCGTGTGTTTGTTAGATGCTTGTGCAAATGTAAAGTGCATATTTTTTTCTGCAAATGCAATAACAGAAAGTATGGAAAGTGATAGACGAGATCAAGGTAGAAGAAAAGAGCGCTTGCAGAGGAGGATAAGTCGGAGAGAGGAGGGAGGAGAGGAGAGAGGAGAGAGGAGAGAGGACGGAGCAGAGCCACATTGTGTTCTCGCTAACCTTTACGGAGAGGTGAAGTGCTGCAGCCTCCTGCCAACAACATTCTCTTTGAGGTTTTCTTGAACTGCTGCCAGGGCTTAAATGATTCACAGGAGCAGAAGTATGTGTGTACTATATGTGTGTTCAAGCCGAGGGAGAGCGTTTGAGTCAACAAGTAGATTCTGTGTGTGTGTTTGTGCTAATATGTGAGAGGTAAAGCGGGAGATGAGGAGAGGGAAAAGAGAAAAAGAAGGTGAGGTGGTGATTATCAAAGGAAAAGAACAGTAACAAGCCAAAATGTTCCTCCTCACAATATAAACTTCCTCACTAACTCCACGGCCAAAACCTTTTTCACGCCTGAAACAGATTAACCAGTCACAGCCACAGCCAGGCTCACACTTCACAAAATCCCCAAGTAACCCCAGACCCATTTCCACATCTTCATCCCAGGCTGGGGATTAGATTTCAGGCCAAATCAAAACAAGTCACTTCGTTAGAGGTAATTACACAGGTAGCCTACCTCGCTGGGCAAACAAACATGGCTGCCAGCTGACACCCTGAAGACAGATCAAAGTGTTGGCTTGACAAGGAGCGGGGAGGGAGGAGGACATTCAAACACTCGCTTGTTAACCACTTTCTCCAACTGTATGAATGCCTTCATGGGAGCGTGCATGTGTGTGTGTGTGTGTGTTTGCACATCACACACCATCTTCTTCACACACTTCCTTTATATAGGCAGGGGATTGTGCAGTTGAAAGATTGAGAGGAATCGGAGGTGAATAGGTGACTTTACAGTTGAGCTGTGGGTGAGAACAGTGTGTGTTAATGGTGCAGAACAGCAGAGGGGTGTGTAGGGGCGTCTCTGCTCTGGTGGTCTGTTCTAGTGGTGAGGAATGATATCAGACATGGAGGATACCTTACCTGTCCATGTGCACTGAAAAAATGTCCGTAGATTTTACGGTGAAAAACTGCTAAACCACGACAGTAAAAGACTGTAAAATGATAAATGGGTTAATTAAGTTTCAGTAACAATGAAACACCGTAAATATATACACTACCGGTCAAAAGTTTTAGAACACACCAACTTTTCCAGAATTTAATTGAAAATTATGCAGTTTAATGTCTCAGTGTACTCTGAAATTAATGCACATTTGCAACATTTAAAATTATTTATTGAGCATGATAGTGTTTTGAAAGTAAAAAAAAGATTCAAAATCACATTTTATGTTGGACTAAAGGACTAAAAAAAGACACAAAATGACCAAAAAAAGACACAAAATGACAAAAAAAGACACCAAAAGATACAAAATTACTAAAAAAAGACACAAAATGACCAAAAAAAGACACAAAATTACTAAAAAAAGACACAAAATGACAAAAAAGACACAAAATGACAAAAAAAGACACAAAATGACTAAAAAAAGACACAAAATAACCAAAAAAAGACACAAAATTACCAAAAAAAGACACCAAAAGACACAAAATGACCAAAAAAAGACACAAAATGACTTACAAAGACATGAAAAGAATTCAAAAATGGACAAAATAGCCCAAGACTCCATAGAGTTAAGTTGTTAACCCATTTCTTGTTCCCTGAAAAAGGCCTACTTGTATAATTCTGAAATGTACATTATTTTTCAGTTTTGGTTAAGCTTACCTTTTTTTATTTACCTCTGGCAGTTCACCACTTACCTTTGGACCCTTTCAAGCTGTTCATTTGACTTGAACTGCTTGAATTTTAATAAAAAACTGGAAAAATTGGGGTGTTCTAAAACTTTTGACCGGTAGTGTATATCAGCAAAACAGTATTTTTAATTTTTAAAAAATACATTACCCCACTGTAAAATACACTGGCACCGTGTTTGTAGCAAAAATATACTGTAATATATATACAAGCCATCATTTTTGCATTTATATTTTAAAATACTTTTTCCTCACTGTTAAATGTACTAAACACCATACCTCTAACAGAAATATAATGTGGTAAAATCCTTAATTCATGCATCATTTATAAAATATTTTCTTATCAATTACATGGCAGAACAGCGTTTCTTTTGATGGAAAAACGTTTTCGTTTTTACGGTAAAACATGGAATAAAATGGCAATTTTAAATGGGGAAATCAACAGTGCTAATATCATTTTACCGTAATATTACAAAAAGTTGCACCGTATTTATTACGGTAAAGTTCTGGCAACCACAGCTGCCAGTTTTTTACCGTAAAAACGGTAAAAAAAAACGTTTTTTTTTTTTTACAGTGTGGCTCTTTTTCATCACACGTGTGTTATAATAGTAGTGGTGGAATAAGTATTCAGATCCTTTGCTTAAATGAAAGTATTAAAACCACACTGTGAAATTACTCCACTACAAGTAAAAGTCCTGCATTCAAAACTTACTGAAGTAAAAGTACAAAAGTATCAGGATCAAAATGTTCTTAAAGTACACTGTAAAAAAATACTGTTTAATTTACGGTAAAATACCGGCAGCTCTGGTTGCCAGAACTTCACCGTAAAAATTACAGTGAGTGGATTTTCTATTCTAAATTTAAATGTAAATATCAGCAAAAACTGTAATTTAGACTGAATAATCCTGTTATTTTTAGGGTTATTGTGTCATTCAATCACACATCATGGTATTTCTCCATACATTTTGCATGAAAATGTTATATTTTTACAGCAAAACTGTGTGTTTCTTCCAGTTTATGACAGAAAAAAGTAAAAAAGTTTTGTGCTATTCTTTGATTTACGGTAATTAAAAGTGTCTAATACGGTGATGTACAATTTTTTATTTTACGCCTTATTTCTGATGTATTTGACAGAGTTTTACTGTTATTTCTACAATTTTTTTTTACAGTGTATCAAAAGTAAAAGTACTCGTTATGCAGAATGGAGCCACTCAGATTGTTTTATATATTCAAAATATATTCTTACATTATTTGTATTGATGCATTTATGTAAGCAGTGTTTGACTCTTCTCAAGGTAGAGCCCGTTTTAACTACTTAATATACTGTTATGAGGTTTAATTAAAAAATGTCTCATCACTTTATATGTATCATGCTTTATTATGTTAAATCTCGACCTGAAAAGTAACTAAAGCTCTCAGCTAAATGTAGTGAAGTAGAAGTATAAAGTTACTTAAAATGGAATTACTCAAGTAAAGTACAAGTATCTCAAAATTATACTTAAGTACAGTACTTGAGTAAATATATTTAGTAACTTTCCACCACTGTATAATAGCCACTTTTATGGTTTTTTTCTTACTTCTCGTTTCATGCCATCTTAACTTGTTTTCTCACTATTGCACTTTTAACTTTTTAATCATGAATATGGGAACAAAGATTAGCTAATTTTGTTACAAATTACCTAGTCAGGCCCATTCTTAACAACCTGTCTCCTAAAAATTACATTCAGTTTCAAATACCTGGTTAACATTTAGCAATTTAACACATTTCTTTGCACATTTGAAGATTTGCACGAGCAAAGCTTGATGGAAACACCCAAATTCAGGAAAAAAATGGTCCAAAATGTGCATAAAAGATTCACGTTTGCTTGAGGTAGTTTTTGCTAAATGGGAGATGGAATTAGTTTTGATGTAGCAAACATTTAACTGATGACTGATCAGCTGTTTCTGCTCTGACATGAAAGAACAATTATAAGTTGCCCAGTTGAATCTAATTCCTGAAGACATATTTTCTCTAATGGGTGGCCAAAGTTATCTGATTAGCAACCAGTTTTTTAAATATTTTTTTCTTGCTCAATCTCTTTTTCTACGACTGTTTACTGGCCTACAGCGATACATTACACTGCCATCTTCTGACCAAAGTACGTTACTGCAGCTTTGTTTATTCGCTCTTTACAAGTTGATGGAAATCTCCATTTCTTTAATGTGACGTTTCAAAATTTTCGCTTCAAAATTTGATTAGACCCTAATGGAAACATGGCTACTGTGAATAGAAACAAAACTGCTCAGTTAAGATTAGGAAAAATAATCATGATTATGGTTTCAGTACGGTGGTTAAATGCTGAGTAGAGTAATGTAGGTAATGAGTGCAAAGAAGTGGCAGAGGTGTTGAGGATGCAGTTGTCACTTTATTAAACTTTTTGTTCAGGCATCTTGAGGGACAGAAGACACATGCCAGGCTCTTATTCATGGACTTCTCCTCAGCTTTTAACACTATCCAACCCCATCTACTTGCTGATAGGCTCCTCCATCATTTTAAGCTGAATCAGAACCTAATTGGTTGGATAACTGACTTTTTAACAAATAGGACTCAGTGTGTGAGAGTTAATCATGTTTATTCCAGTGTGCTCTCCTCTTCCACCGGCTCTCCTCAGGGTTGTTGCTTGTCACCGCTCCTTTTTATTTTGTACACAAATGAGTGCCACAGCTAGCCTGGCTAACACCAGACTATTCTCAAATGAGGGCTAGTCTGGCAACGAGCAATGTATTTCTCCGTAGAGGAGGTGTGGTTTACGATCCTCCAGAGCCGTTTATTGGGAGCTTAGAATGTCTATCAAAGCGTCTGTAGGTAGCTCTTAGCCAATCAGATCAGTTATACCAGATGAGGTAGTAGAGCAACAGAGATGGATGTTTGTTGTGTGTGTGTCTGTGAGAGAGTGTTGTTTGCTGCTTTGCTTCTCCAGTTCTCGCTTTCTGCAAGATTATTTATTTTCACGCTTTATTCCCCCTCATGTCATTCAGCCACACACATCCACTGATTTTATGGGCAATAAACAAGCTGCTGCGGGCCTCTCGGCGGCTCCGCTGTCCGCGGTAAGGGGGCTATTAGCCGCTAGCGACGCTAATAGCTATTAGCCGCTAATAGCTATTCGCCGCGAGTGGCGCTAATAGCCGCTAGCGACGCTAATAGCCCCGCTACCATAACGCCGGTGATCTCAGCGGAGCCGCCGAGAGACCTTTCGCCTTTCAACTTTCGCTCTAAACTATTTAAAACACCATCTACAGCTAAAGAGAGTTTCGCGTCTGCAGCAGCCATGTTGGATCCGGAAAGCTTCCAAGTGCCGAGTAGTACGCGTCATCGTCTCACCGTCCCTCCCCGCTCTGTGATTGGATCCCTAAAACAGGGCTACGAAACTGGCTTAGTTGCCAGACCGCATGGAGGTTCGAAATTAAATTCGAGCGCGCAAGGCAGTCTGGGTATACCCAGGCTATGCCACAGCAGCTTCAGTAATAGACACATTTTAAAGTTTGCTGATGACACAGTTATTGTTAGTCTTCTTCAGGGTGACGAGCAGGAACATGGGCCTGTTGTTGATGACTTAGTAGCCTGGTGTGATGTGTCCTCTCTTGAGCTGAATGTGTCAAAAACCAAAGAAATGATCATTGATTTTAGGAAGTCCTCCAACAGTTGTTAAAGTTGCTGTGGTTGAGATGGTGGACAGCTATAAATGTCTAGATGTGGTCCTCGATAACAAGCTGTGCTTCGAACCACATGTTGAGGTTACTTACAAAAAACTCCAGCAGAGACTGTTCTTTTTAAGGATTGTATAATTGCATGGTTTGGAAACCTGAACCTGTCCAACAAGAATCGCCTTGGTAGGCTGGTCAATACTGCTGGAAGGATTTCAGGAAGTCAGCAGGAAGGCGTGATGTCTGTGTATAACAGACAGGTCCTGAGGAAGGCTAGCGCCATTATGGATTGTCCTGATCACCCTCTTCGGAATGAATTTGAGCTCTTGCCCTCAGGCCGTCGTCTTAGGGCCCCTAGGTGGAGGACTAAAAGACTCCAGGTCTCATTTATACCAACTGCCATTTATTTAACTAATAGAAAGTAGCCCTCTAGTTGCTCATCTTCACAAGTCTGTTTCTTGCACATCTGCACATTGCACTTTTTACCTATACTAGGTAGTAACTCTCCATTTAGGGGTATCAGCTCTGCAACGAACATGTGTCAGTGATTTTATATATGCGTATGGTGTTTCTTTGACTGTGTTTTATTAGATATTTATTGGGTCTTATTCTGTTATGTTGTCGTTGTGTACCTTGTCTTGTATTGTTGTGTAACTTGTCTTGTGTGTCCTGCTGCAAAACAAATCTCCCTTCAAGGGAGAAATAAAGTGATTCTGATTCTGATTCTGATCTGATTCTGAAGGTCCATTCAGGGTGGATGGGAGTGGTGCTGAATGGGTTAAACAAATCTTGGGCTTTGACCCAGGAGACCAGTGTTCATGTGTGTAACTGTGACCAGTAGTTCAGTGCGGAGGTAGTTGTTTTTAAACCAAACCCTGTTCTTTAACCCTTAAGTTTAGTGAACAGGATTTTCTTTGGGAAGTTTATTTTGAAAAGCCACTGTGCATGTAATGAGCAGAGAGGGACATACGTCCAAAACCAATGCAAAAGGTACCTTGACTGGGAATTAATTGGTGATATGGAACTACTTAAGGTTGAGCAACTAAACCGCTTGTTAAAGGTTAGGAAAAAATGAACACTTAATGACAGTTAAAATCATGAAACTACTCGACTGTTCAGTGTTGGTTCTACACAGGGGCCTCCAGGGGCCACTGCCCCTGTGAAGAAGCCCTTGGCCCCTGCTGTGGCCCCTGGGTCAAATTAATAATAAAATGATCAATTTATAACGATGAACGATGGAACAATTCTTACTGATTTTTTGTTCATACAATAATTCAATTCAATTCAATTCAATGGGCTTTATTGGCATGACGTAACAATGTATATATTGCCAAAGCAAGCATCAGAAAAAAAGATAACAAGATAAGGAAAGCAATATTTACAATAAATTATTATAATTCTGTTATTCATTTTAAAAGAAAAGAAAAACTAATAACAATAAAAGAAAGCAATATTTACAATCATTGAATTACAATCAACATATAATTTATATAATCTAACTGTCCCAGCAAAAAAATAAAAAATAAAATAATAATAATAATAATACAATATCTCATTGTACACAAAAGGAACCCAGAATGTGTACATTGTATATTAGTTTAATTATGCAACAAAAGCTAGTTTATATGAAAAAAGATCATTCTCATTCTACTGCACTTTCAAAATCAAAAAAGTAATTGTGCACAAAAATGAGAAATGTCAAAAATACTAAAATAATTGTTATTGTTGGAAAGTCTTATTGTTTCAATCAATGTATTTGTATCTTCCAAATATACTTAAATTAGATTTTTATGATTAAAGAAGCTAAAATAAAGTTAATTAAAATGGAATTACTCAAGTAAAGTACAAGTATTTCAAAATTATACTTAAGTACAGTACTTGAGTAAATATATTTAGTAACTTTCCACCACTGTATAATAGCCACTTTTATGGGTTTTTTCTTACTTCTCGTTTCATGCCATCTTAACTTGTTTTCTCACCATTGCACTTTTAACTTTTTAATCATGAATATGGGAACAAAGATTAGCTAATTTTGTTACAAATTACCTAGTCAGGCCCATTTTTAACAACCCTGTCTCCTAAAAATTACTTTGGGTTCTCCCCTGTGTCCCGCCTTTAATGCATCTGCTGTTTTTATGCAACATAAACAGTCAAAATTTCCTTTTAGAGCTGAAAAATTAATTGCATTTCTTTTTATAGGAACACCTATAAACCGCTGATTAGAGCAGCCTGGACAGAGGCACCAGCAGGCTGCACCCTGCAAGCCCAGAAATTATTTTCTTTTGGTTGTGCTATTGAAAGAGGTAAAAAGGATTTTTCTTGTATTGATTCTAAGATTACAATTCTGGCATTGTGACAACCGTTACGTATGTGATGAAAGTTGAGTAAGTTAAGTATGTTACATAAGTTAGAATAAGTCATCATTGAGTCATCAACATCTCCTGGGCCAAAGTCCAATATTTGTTTGATCCATCCATCCACCCGGACCTCCATATGCGGACATACATGAGCATCTCAATACATTAGAATATGATGGAAAAGTCCATTTCCAGTAGTTCAAGCCAAATACACTGCAAAAAAGCCAACTTGTATTTTTTGGCCTTAAACAGTGATTTAATTTGGTAAAACTTGGAAATATAAATTATTGACATTTAGGGCAATAATGTAAGTTAGCACAACAAAGGAAGCCAGTTGTCTGCTCAAAAACAAGTTGGTGAGTTGTTGTTACTTATATCTTTAAGTTGGGGTTCACAACAAGGGACAATAGTTCTGATAACTCTTATTTCTTTGTTGTGAAATGCGGGAAATCGGTGAAATTCGGTCATTAGCGAAAGCTAGCGGCTAACTGATTCTAGCGGCTAACTGGTGCTAGCAGCTAACTGATGCTAGCGGCTAACTGATTCTAGCGGCTAACTGATGCTAGCAGCTAATTGATGCTAGCGGCTAACTGATGCTAGCGGCTAACTGATGCTAGCGGCGCTGCTTGTTACAGCTACAAGAGTAGCCATTAGCGTATCAATGCTAACTCTAAATTGTGGTCACAACATTAGCTGACATTTCATAGCGGCGTTACAATCGTGCCAATTCAGCACATTGCAGAAGTTAGCAGAAGTAAGGATTAAAAGTTATTACAATGTAAAATTATAAGTTAGTGCAACTTACAGTTGAGTTGACAAAAATCTGAATTCAGAGTTGAGCAAACTCAGAAACAAAACTTAAAATATTTAGTTTAATCGTCCAACTTAAAATTTTATCTAAGTTTGTTGCCTTGAAATTTTGAGTTCACCCAACTTTTCTTTTTTTTGCAGTGTAGCCCCAACCAAGCATTGAGTCATATAGAGGCCAACATTTCCATATTAAACATACTTTTTAAAATTGGTCTTTTGTAATATTCAATAAGTAATAAGTAATGGATCTATATAATGTGCTATTTCCATTTTTTTAATTTAATTACTGTCAAATAAACGTTTCTATGATATTCTAATTGATTGAGATGCACTTGTACTTGGACTTAAAATTTAAATAATACTTTTCCTTTGAAATGTATGTGACCTTTTTTTATGTCTGGCTGTTCTTGAACTTAGAAATACTCTAGTGCACATTTGCTGCTCATTCTCTTTCTCACACATCCTGCAGACTCTCTTTGAACCATGGCGTTGTCACGGCAACCCGGCAAGGTTATTCTTCCGGTCCCTAACATGCCAGCCTACCCGTGTACAATAGAGCAGAGTGTATGTGGGCTGCAGTGAATAAGGTAAGAGATGTTATCTTATCGCCACATGGAAAGAGAGCAACGGGAAGCCGGGCCGTCTCCACTGAACACCAGCTGGTTATTATGGTCCTTCTACTCTCGTCAGCGCTCTATATTGTTCATGTGTAGCTTTATCTCTCCATCTCCTGATTATTCATTAAGAAGGGGTATAGCCAGGGGCGATGCTATGCTACTTTGCTAATGACAATCTTACTGATTGGTGCAACAGAAACTGCTGTAAGAGATGGCTCCCATGCATTACAGCTTAATGTGCTGCTGCAGTAAATTTGTTTTAATATATATATATATATATATATATATATATATATATATATCTCAAGACCCATTTTTATTCCTTGGCTTTTTAACACTGCGTGAGTTTTGTGGTCCTCTGTGTCTTTTATTTATTTTACTACTTTTAACTGCGTCTTTTATTTTATTTTACTATGTTTATCTGTTTGATTGTATTGTTTTATTTATGGCATCATTTTAAATTTATACACTTATTATTTATTGCTGATTGGTATATGGAATTGTTGGTTTTATTGTTGATTTTATGTACAGCACTTTGGAGACGTTTGTGTTGTTTAAATGTGCTATACAAATAAAGGGGATTGGATTGGATTGATATATTGATTGATTGAGAATTTATTTGAACACAAAATAAAAGGTGAACATTTAAAAACAAATGAACAACAATAAATACAAGACAACAACACAAATGAAACAACAACAAGACTCAACACTTATTTGTGTTCAAAAGGAGTCAAAGCTTATTAAATCCCTTCTCCCTATGTTAATTTACTATATTCAGTTATATAACAATAATATTTATATATATGTATGTATAACACATAGTAATGTAGTTTATAAACTCATTATTACCATTATTAACACACATAACTTGTTATTAACTTACAAACACATAAGTACACATACACCCATGTAGTCATAATGAGACAACAATGAACAAACAAACAACAATAACACACAAAAAAGAAAAAAATAGTAACACATTTAAAAAATAAAACGTCAACAATAACCACCTACTGTCATTTTACACACCCGTTTTCATCCCTATATACACAATACACAATATCCCTATATATTGTTACTCACTGAATCAGCACAATCATGGCTAGTGTTACCTACTCAAAAATAGATTTTGTGCAGAATATCACAACATAAATTATGAAAAAAGAAAAAATGGTAAGTTGAATTTGTCTGTTACATTATTTTTAAAGTGGAAATTATATATATTATATAAACTTTTCTAAGTGCCATTTATATTAGTAAAGAAAAACTGAGTCTCTACATGCTATAAATATCAAACTATTTATATTTTTACAACCTATCCTGTCCTCTCCTCTCTGCTCTGTGTAAACAGACTTTCAGTGAATATTTGAGTCTCTGGGGAGCAGAATTTCATGTTTTTAACAGGATTTAACGGTTTTAAACCAAAGATATAGAATAAAGTGATTTAAACAGAAACATCAAAATTTGAAGCTTTACTTTGGTTACTTTTTTCGAACTGAAACTTTCATTACCTGTTGATGATCTGTTTCGACTGTAATATTGCTGGTTTTTACATTTTCTTTCTCATAGAAACATTTGTTTCAATCCCGGGTTCTGAGGGCAAAATGAGATGGCAGGATTTCATGAAGTCTGTGATGTCACAACTATATACATATATAGGTAGAACGTGCTGTTTCAGTGACATAATAGTCATCCCCAAGCTGCAATGATGGTGCAGAGATGGGGAAGACTTGGAAACACTGACCAATCAGAGTAGACAGGGGCTCTTAAAGAGACAGGCACTAAAATGGAGCATTTCAGACAAGGTGAACGCAGGTATATTGAGACAGACTTCAACAATTTTAACATTTAAACTTAAAATAATTTGAACATTAAAGTACGAATTTGAAAGTAAGCATAAATGTCCCCTTTAAAATACTGAAAGTAGTTGAAGTGGCAGTGCAAAGGCAGTTTATAAAACAAGTTAATCAAACATGTTGACAACTTAACTCCTGTTAAAAACATATAAATTAGTTCAAATACTGAAAGAAGTCAACATGGGAATCTAAATATAATGAAAAAATTGTGTTAGATAGATAGATAGATAGATAGATAGATAGATAGATTACTTTATTCATCCCCGAAGGGAAATTCGGTTGTCACAGCAGTCCGATATTCAAGTACAATAAAATACAATAGAATAAAATACTGAGGTAGCATAAATAAAAACAATAGAAAAACACACAGAACAGAACAAGAACAAGGACACTTAAGAAGTTAAGAAAAGAACATCAGTTGGTAGGATGGTTGGCAAGATGATGGTAATAATTAAACTGGTGATATGATGGCAACAATGCTATAGTGACTAGACGGTATATAATAATAGTACAGTATATAATATATATGTAATATAATATAATATGTAATAGTAGATAATAATGTGTTGACATGGCAATGTTGAAGGATGTTTCAGTTTGAGCACTGAATTGAGTTTAAGTGTGAGAAAAATGAAAAATGTGTTTTTTTTAAACATGATATTAAATAAATATGATCTTGTAGGAATGCAAAATGAAATATGAACGTTAAAATGAGCAGAATATGTTCCCTTTAATATTTGAGTATATTAATGAAGTACATAGTTTTGACTTCATGAGCAAAACTAAGGGAAGTAGGTTTTTCACTGAAAAAAAAATGACCATAAACAAATAATTGTGCAATTGAGTACCAAAAAGAGACTTTTGAGTCATTCAAAGAGTATACATTTCAATTATCTTTCACAAATGCTGTAAGATGATGTGCGAGGCCACAGCCGCAGACTTCAAACAGATCCAGTGAATATAGTTTGAAGATGATCTTGAAACCACTGAACGCACCACTAAAACACACATTCTCTTTACACAGCACACCACACAAACCAGCTCTCCTGCCTCTGTCATGACCACAAGAACAAACAGGAAAACCAGGCAATGGAACACACACACACACACACACACACACACACACACACACACACACACACACACACACACACACTCTTGTACTTCTATCTTTGTGAGGGCCCTCATTGGAATAGTGAATTTTTCATTAGTTTTAGCTTTAATTTCATTGTGAATTTTTCTTTTCAAATTCAGTTAGTTTTAATGAGTTTTTAGAGCGAGTTCGCTAGTTTTAGTTTAGTTTTTATTAGTGGTGGGAGATTAAAAGAGGTCACAGTAAATTTTCCATCTTCATTATGTATGAAAAAAGTTGACAAAGACGAAAACGAAGGACATTTTCACTATCATTTTAGTTAGTTTTGTAACCACAAAATACAGTTTCAGTTAATTATAATTTTTTTTTAAAAACTCATTTTTATTTCAGTCAACAAAAATGTTTTTTCAATTCTAGTTTTTGTTATTTTGTTTCCTTTTCGTTAACTATAATAACCTTGTTCCCTAGCCCCTTAAGTTAACCCTAATAAATGAACCTCATTGCAACCTTTAACCCTAAAATAAAGTGTGAAATCTTTAAAAAAAAAAGCCTTTAAAGAAGTGAGGACCGGCCGAAATGTCCTCACTTTGTAAAAATGTCCTCACTCTGTTGGTTAAAAACGTGTTCCAGTCCTCACTATGTAGGAAGTACAAGAACACACACACACACACGGCACATACAGTGGCTGTGGTAACCTTGGCGATGGGAGGAGAGTTTAGGGTTACTGTGTCCAACTGGAACACAGCTCAGTCCCCTCTGGCTCTGCTGGGACCAGGCATAAACACCTCATTACTGCTGGAAGATGTGGATAATAGGAATGTTGATGCATCTGAGCTCAGTATTCCAGCCACAGAACCATAACCGGATTAAAACAAGAAAAAGAAATAAATAACCGAAAAACTGAGCCACCAAACAAAAGGCCTGATCAGCAGCTACAGGCCACTCTGCTGCTCTTTGTAAGCTTCCCTCAATCAGCCCAACTGATTACACCTGAGGAAAAACAAGACACCTGATGAATGACACTCATGATGCAGGGAGAGCAAACAGAGGGGACGGCCACTCCCAAAAGACCATATTAATATTAAGGCTTTGTTTGTTCACTCTGCACTGCAAAAAAAGAAAAGTTGGGTGAACTCAAAATTTCAAGGCAACAAACTTCGATAAAATTTTAAGTTGGACAATTAAACGAAATATTTTAAGTTTTGTTTTTGAGTTTGTTCAACTCTGAATTTCTCTGGCACGATTGTAACGCCGCTATGAATGTCAGCTAATGTTGTGACCACAATTTTGAGTTAGCATTGATACGCTAATGGCTACTCTTGTAGCTGTAACAAGCAGCGCCGCTAGCATCAGTTAGCCGCTAGTATCAGTTAGCCGCTAGCACCAGTTAGCCGCTAGCTTTCGCTAATGACCGAATTTCACAACAAAGAAATAAGAGTTATCAGAACTATTGTCCCTTGTTGTGAACCCCAACTTAAAGATATAAGTAACAACAACTCACCAACTTGTTTTTGAGCAGACAACTGGCTTCCTTTGTTGTGCTAACTTACGTTATTGCCCTAAATGTCAATAATTTATATTTCCAAGTTTTACCAAATTAAATCACTGTTTTAGGCCAAAAAATACAAGTTGGCTTTTTTGCAGTGTGGTGCGCATCTTGCATGGATTATTTTTTTTATACAACACAAGAGATGGCTCCCATGCATAATAGCTTAATGTGCTGTTACCGTAAATGTGTTTCAAACCTGAAAAAAATAAACAAAAGTGGTTGGGCATGGGCAGAGTGAAGTACTACAGACAAAATAACTAAACTCAAATATATATTTATTTGCTCACTGTGGCCTCTTAGTCACTGAATCAGCACAATCATGGCTATTGTGAACAACTCAAAAATATCTTTTGTGCAGAATAACACAACATAAATCATGGCAAAAAAACAACCCAAGTTGAATTTCTTTGATAAATTCCTTTTAAAGTGGAATTTATATATACACTTTTCCAAGTGGTCTTAAAATTGGTAAATTATTATTTTATTTTTACAACCTCTACTTGCAACCTCTCCTCTCTGCTCTGTGTAAACAGCCTACAGTTCAATCATGACTTCACATTGTCTCTGAGGAGCAGAATTTAATGTTTTTAACAGGATCTGGTTAGTGCAAACGGTTTTAAGTGAAACATACAGAATCAAGTGATTCAAACAATTTTTTATTTGATATTTGTCACATTTGTTTTCGCATTTTTACATTGGTTTTTCATTGTTTTAGGACAGATTTTTTATGTTTTTATTGATTACCTTTAAGGCTCTTCAGGACCTGTCTCCAGATTATATTTTAGATCTGTTATTTTAGATCCTAGGGCAGTGGTGGTTTCCCTCTCTGTGAAAGTTAAGGCAAAAAGTTAACAGGACAGAGCTTTTCAATGAATGAAGGAAGAAAAGGCTTCCATTACATGGCCCCATACATATCTACTTAACTTGACTTGCAAATTTTTGGTTTTCCATGAATAGCCGTGTTGGGGAGTAGTGAACCCGTGTGATTCAACCAGTTCAACTACATTTGGCAGTACACTGCAAAAAAAAAGTTGGGTGAACTCAAAATTTCAAGGCAACAAACTTCGATAAAATTTTTTAGTTGGACAATTAAACGAAATATTTTAAGTTTTGAGTTAGCATTGATACGCTAATGGCTACTCTTGTAGCTGTAACAAGCAGCGCCGCTAGCATCAGTTAGCCGCTAGCATCAGTTAGCCGCTAGCATCAGTTAGCCGCTAGCTTTCGCTAATGACAGAATTTCACAACAAAGAAATAAGAGTTAGCAGAACTATTGTCCCTTGTTGTGAACCCCAACTTAAAGATATAAGTAACAACAACTCACCAACTTGTTTTTGAGCAGACAACTGGCTTCCTTTGTTGTGCTAACTTACATTATTGCCCTAAATGTCAATAATTTATATTTCCAAGTTTTACCAACTTAAATCACTGTTTTAGGCCAAAAAATACAAGTTGGCTTTTTTGCAGTGTAGCTTCCTGGTAGTTCAACTGCATTTATATTTGTGGAGTGATTAAAGTCAATTTTTAAATGCTGCAGATAATTATTTTTCCTGAATTGTTCTGTAAAACAAGTAAACTCCTGGTATGAGATGAAGGCTTCCAATTTGTCATCCATAAGAACAAATATAATATAAATTACATTTTAGGTGATTTTTTTTTGTTTTCTTTGCGATTAATAACTTTCTATTTCCACATTCCCAACAAAATAAATATTGTAACAGGAAGTAGTACCACAGTGAAGTGTCACAGTTAGCTTGTGTGAAACTGTCAGCACTTGAGATCCTGCAGGTTGACATCCATCACAGTTTTATTCAGTGTCATGGAGGAAAAGAGGAGTATTAGAGAAGGGAACACATCCCAGGGAGAGCGGAGCAGGGCGAGGGCAGAAATGGGGGGATAAAAGGAGGGAGAGAGCGCTTCCTTTGGTGCGATTTCCCCCAAGGGCAGAGAAGAGGAGCGGGGCTGCTCCCCTGACAGATCTGAAGATGTCCTGTTTTGCTTTTCCTCTGCTCTCCCTCTTCCTGCAGGAAGCAACATCATGCTGGGCACAAAAGCCTTGGCAGGCCCCGGCCATTCAGATCTGGTTCTGATGTGTGCTGTGTAGAGATGTAATGGTGCAGTAATGGTTCGACATGCAGATGTGCAGAAAGTCAAATGCAATCGACATGAGACGCTGAAGAAATACTGCAAGGCTGAACCACTGGATTTATTTTTTTGGTGGAATAGTTGAACTTTATCATATGGAACTTTAAGAAACGGTCTTTGGGATGAACTCCTAATGCAGACACAGAAAATAATGTGGTAACACTTTACAATAACCATCATTTATAAATGGTAAACAGATAGTTTATTAATGTTTAATCATCCTTTATAAACCATATATAGGCCATTTAGAATTTTTTTTTTTATTAAGTGCAAATTCTCAAAATACATTATCCTTATTTTAAAATAAATTATAGATAACTTACGGTTGTGTTTGGTGACTTTTGCTGACTGACTTTTTACCATATTACCCTTTTCCTTCAGCACAATGCATGATGGTATATATATATATATATATATATATATATATATATATGTATATGTATATATATATATATATATACATATATATATATATACATATATATATATATATATACATATATATATACATATATATATATATATACATATATATATATATATATATATATATATATATATATATATATGAACTCACATTAAATCAGTTTAAAAGCAGTCGAGATGTAAACAGTGAAAGCAGTTAACATGTCACATGAAGAGTTACTACTAAAAGGCAGACATGCAGTGAAATCACATACAATTATTTCACCCTAATAACTTTATCACAGAGCTAAATATAAGATCTACGTGTTTATAATTTTAAGTTTTAAGTGTAAACGTTGAGTGACATCCATATAGCCATTGAAATGAATGACAGTGCTGAAAGGAGTTGAAGTGTCAGTTGAAGTTTAAGCGCTGAAAGGAACTGAAATCGCCGGAGTTTGACAAACTGAGCAGATAAGTGTCTGAAATCATATTTAAACAGTGTAAAAGCAGTCGAGATGTAAGCAGTGAAAGCAGTGAACATGTCACATGACGAATAACTACTAAAACGCAAAATGCATTGAAAACACATACCATTATTTGGTAACGCTTCATATTAAGCTCCTTGTAATAACCATTAATTAACAAGTAATAAGGCATTGTTCTCACTTTAGATCCCTTTAGCTGCAAAAAGCATTAACAAGTGCATAGTTAACTTATAATAGATGAGCAATAAAGTATATTTTAATATCAATAAGCAAACAAAAGATTAATAAAGGCATGGCAAAGACATAATGGGTGGGTTATGGGTGTTTGTAATGCTATTATGAAGAATTATAAGATACTCATGAGGCTTTTATTAATGTTCTTATTATACATCTCTTATAGCCTGCTATTAGCTGTATTATAATGCCATTATTAACACTTATATAGGCTTATAAACACACACTTATGTTAATAAGCATCTTGTAAGGACTTACAAGGTCCTTATTACTTGTTAATTAATAGTTATTACAAGGACCTTAATATAAAGTGTTACCGATTATTTCAGCCTAATAACTTTATCACACAGTTAAATATGAGATCAACGTGTTTATCATTTTAAGTTTTAAGTGTAAATGTTGAGTTACATCCATATAGCCATTGAAATGAATGACAGTGCTGAAAGGAGTTGAAGTGTCAGTTGAAGTTTAAGCGCTGAAAGGAACTGAAATCGTCAGAGTTTGACAAACTGAGCAGATAAGTGTCTGAAATCACATTTAAACAGTGTAAAAGCAGTCGAGATGTAAACAGTGAAAGCAGTGAACATGTCACATGAAGAATAACTACTAAAACGCAAAATGCATTGAAAACACATGCGATTATTTCAGCCTAATAACTTTATTCAAGAGTTAAATATGAGATCAACGTGTTTATAATTTAACACATGTCACATTCATTCATGAAATTTGGCGACTTATGCAAACAAATATTCACACACTGAGCTCCGTGGTGACTTTTGTTCTCATGTCTGTCCACACTTTTGTACTTCACACTGACATCATCACCAACACACACCCAGTGTAGACTCGAGGCCCGGGGCTCTCTCAGGACACACTTCTGCTCTCCGAGTCTCTCTCCAGGGCCAGGACCCGCTCTTTCTCTTCCTCTTTCTCCCTCTCCTTTAACATTAGCTACATTTCTGTCTCTCCTCTGACCATTCAGTCACACCGGCTGCTCTCTGTGTGTGTGTTTTCCTCTCATTCTTAGTGAGAGACTTTATCTCTGGATCAGATAAGGCTTTGGTACTGGTCTTAAACCTTCAGCAGATCTGTCCAAACACATGAGCTCATGTCAGAGCGCCGCTGCTGCCTGTTAACTCCATGAGCTAATATAGAGTCCATGTGTTGGTTATTGGTGCTGCGTGGAGGTGTGGTGGGCCACGGGTTCTTTCTCACTATCATTTTCTCATCTTTCATATTTGCCATCTCACTGATTAATTCATTCCACTCTTTTTCTTGTCTGTCTCTGTTGATCAGCTACACGGCTCTAACAGCTTGAGTTTGATCATGTTAACACTATCAGACGTGGAGATCTCAAACACAGGGTGTCACCACGACAACAAAGCTGGAGCCACACACGGGCAGAGCCGGGCTCGACCTGCATGACGGTCTCTTTGGTAATGTGTGTGTGTGTGTGTGTGTGTGTGTGTGTGTGTGTGTCTAGTAAGAGATTGGGCGAAGAAAAGGGCGTGAATGTGTATGTGTGTGTTCACAGTCAAAGAGAACAATGGCGGGGTATGTGAATTGGGTATGTGAATTTTGTGTGCGCACGTGTATTTCATCACCCTGTGTGGCTGTTTGGTGACTGCCTTTTGTGTGTGTGTGTGTGTGTGTGTGTGTATTACATCCCTGCGGGGAGGGGAGGGGGTCCGTGAGGAGAGGACTAAGGTTACCCCCTGATCGAGGCAGCGCGGGGTCATCCCGCGGCGGGACGCTTCTCAGGGGCGACCCCTCCGCCCCTCGAGGCCCCCCGAGCAGACGGGACTTCTGAGGAGAGGAGAGGAAGGACCAGAGGAGAGACCCCCGGAGAACAGGACCCCCGGTCTGCCCTAGACCCCGGACCCCAGCCCCGGCAGGGCCCGACCCAGGCCCAATGTGTTCCCAATCAGGAGAAACACAAACAATACTTTTATTAAAGAGAGGAGGCCGCTGGGGCCAGCCACACACACACACACACACACTCTCTCACACACACACACACACACACACACACACACACACACACACACTTTTCTTCCCTTTAAGTATAAATCTGAGCAAAACTTCTGTTTTATTAACACAAAGATTAAACAGCTGTAAATCAGCTTTGGCAAATAACTGTCAAATCACTATTATCACCATCACCCATGACCCCGACTCCTACCTTCCCTTTCCTCCTCCTCCGCCTCCTCGCTCCTCCATTCTTCTTGGTCTCATCCGGGAAAACAAACGGAGGGATTAGGGATTTGTGGAGAGGTAATGGGAGCCAGGTGGAGGAGTGTGACTGTGGGGGTCTCCTGCCAGATTAGGGGGAGCAGCAAACCCCAATCCCTCACACTCCTTCCTAAAAGCAGCTAATGTTTCTTTTGAAGAAATAATCCCATTTGGCCATCTAATAACACTTGGCAATTATGAGCCTTTGCAGGGCATGTATGGTATTACCAGGACCGGCTACCAGCGAGGGGAGATGGAGGGAGATTGAGGAGTGAGGACTTTAAAGAAGTAACCATAAAGTGTCTTCAGTAACCCTACGGAGACATTATGTGTGGAATAATCAAAGAAACGTCTCTTTTCACTGTTTTTCCTCCTCTACAGTTTTAGATAATCTCCTACCAAAGCTGTGCAAAACAATTCCATACAACTGTACAATTTTTTGTGTGGATAATCTTCCTTTACTGGTGTTTATTGTGATGATAATTAAAAAATGAAGGAACTTGCATTTAAAATCACCTAATTTTGTGTTTTTTTTTGTGTCAGTAACACTGTATCCTGGCCGAGTGTTGCTCCTAAAGAGAGAGAAGTGATGTGCTGTCACTGCTATAAGAATTGAATTGTGCAAGTTATGTCATTAAACATGTTGGACTGAATAAGTTGCTCCTGTGTCCCCTAAAATCAGCTGTTATGCAGTTGTAATACTGGTCGTAGTGCTTTCAAACGGGAACATTTGTTATACTCAAAGAATGTGAGTATGCAGAATAAATCTGTGGGATTTATGACACCGAAAGCCACGTTCCAGTGTCAAATTTCAAGATTTTTAAATTGTCAGAAAAACTGAAAGTGTGTTCTTTCATTTATTTATTTATTTATTTATCATTGGTTGAGGTTTTTTTTCTACCTTTTTAAGACTAAATAAAGAATAAAGAAAAAATGAAAAGTTGACTTTGTACGTAGTTGAGAGATGTTGTTTTCACAGGAGAGCAACATTGTCACAGTATACTAGAATAGAATAGAATAGAATAGAATAGAACTTTATTGTCATTGTACAAGACAACGAAATTTTGTTTGGAGCAGTCCTCCTCCAGTTGCACAGTACAAAACATCAATATAGAAAAATACTTAAGACAAAAACACAACATTATCAACATTATCAATGCTGTCAGCAATATATGTATAAATAAAATATATATCTAAGTGACAATGTTTTAAAAAGTCCAAGTCCTTAAGTGCAATAGTGCAATAGTCTTATCTTATTATATAAATAAAAGATACAAATAAAAAATCAGAATAAAGCACCTAGTCTCCCCCTTTCACTCTGTATATCTACCACTGTCAAATAAAGCTGGAAAATAATAATAAATGTATGTAAAATAAAATAATAATAAAATAAATTAGTTAAATAAAAAAACAATATACTGAATGTCAGTCATACAGTGACTGTGCCAAAATGTTTTTCCATAGATTAAAGAGTTATTTTCTGTTTTTCCAGTGTGTGCTATCTCACCACAGGGCTTCCTTTATCAGAATATTTAACAGCTGAGGCTCAACAGTGTGCATCAAGTTTACACTCAAAAATGTTATGTTCTGTGGTAAGCAACTGTATTTAATTGTGTCCCTATTCAAATGTTGGCTCACTCCATGCTCTAAATCTGCTGCAGGGAGCATGTCGTATGGATCTGGGACACAGCTCCTAATGATGTCACACATTTGGCCTACAAACGTTGCCCCCTTGTGGACCGCTGCAGAGAGTAAACAGCTTTCCAGAGAGCTTTTGCTGACTGATCCCAGCCTGATAACAGTCTGTTTTGTTTGTCTTGAAGATGTGTTATTCCAAACAGCTCCTGTCTGTTCACAGAGACTGCAAAGACACAGCTGAGAGGGAAAAAATGATAGTCTTTATGTAAGAAATATTTAAAAATTCAGCTGGCTCAAAACGATTAAGCAATTAGCAGATTTGAGGCTGCGGGGTGTGTGACAGCCAAGAGTTTATAGCGAGACATTTGAGTCTGAGAAAGGTCATCCCCCAAATATAACACACAGGCACATCTATGCATCTGTTGCCACTTCAGACCCCCCCTTCTCTTAAATCTTAAGTAAGCCGGATGGAGAGGAAGAATTAACCCGTATGCAGAGGGAGGTGAATTAGAAGTCAGACTTTTCACACCTTCTCTGCTTAGCGCAAAGACACACACACACAAAACGCAGGCATTCTCCACTTCAGCTCAAGCGTAGTATCCAGCAGACGATGAAGATGTGTGTGCATCTGTGTGTGTGTGTGTGTGTGTGTGTGTGTGTGTGTGTGTTTGGGGGACTCATCATGTAACACCGCCTTATCAGCTTCTGTCTCTTTATCATATGTCTGTCTCTTTGAGGGGACTTGGTTTGTATTTTCTGACAGAAATCAGGTGTTTTTCTGTGATTCACAGTCTGTCTAGACAAATAAAACAAAAGAAAAGTCCTATTCAGCAGTATTGTAGTCCTCAAGATTGGTCTTGGTCTTGAGACCGGTCACAAGACCACTTTTTGTAGGTCTCGTCTCAGAATCGACTGCTTTCTTACTTGGTCTTGTCTCGGTCTTGGATGAAGCAGACTCTGGATTTTATTTCAAGACTGCACTGTAAACAATTGTCTTGTAAATTAACAGTAGAATACTGGCAGCAGGGTTGCCAGCATTCTGCTGTTAATTGTACAGTTCCCTTACTATTATTTCACTTTACAGTATGTTACTTTGATAAAACCACATACTGAATTATAGTACAATCCTGTATCTCCTTGATTTGACAGTAAAATGATGATACTGCAAACATCATCTAACAAGTAAAACATAGTTCAACTGACCCTGTAATTTGCTCAAGAAATGCAGGATTAAAATGGATGTTCCAAGAAAGGATAGACCATGTCTCTTCTAGAAATACAGTAGCTTTCAGTATTTTCTCAGCCTCTCTGCTGTTGATTCTACCATAACTCCCAGAATGCAATGCTATTTATGGTATATTACACTATTTTAATGGGAAACTGCCCAGGATGCATTGTTTTCTACAGTATAATACATTTTTTAATGGAAAACAGTACAATTACTGTCACAATTTGGCTGTTTTCTTACAGCAATTTGTTACAGTGTGCTCAAGACCACGACTGTGCATTTTAGGATTTACCCATTTTACTTTACTTACTACTTTACTTTACTTCACCCCTCCTGCCTCCTTTTACACGCCCCCCTTAAAAGTGCATGTGAGTGACAGGAGAAGAGGCCATGACAAGTCTAACCTGTTTAAGCTAAACTTAGGAACGGCCCGCACCAGATCTGCTTGAGGTGGAAAGTTCATTGTCACGTGAGTTGATTAGCTCAGATCTGAGCTGAAACAATCCGGAGTGTATTAGTGATTGAGAAGGAAAGAAAACATGTCTCCTCTCCTTTGAATTCCTCCCTTCTTCCCTCCTCTCTGCACGCTTCTGTCCAGGGCCCAGATAGTTGATGGTGGTGGCGGTGGCGGCGAGCGTTGGTGTGTGTTAAACATCAAAGGCCAGCACGCGCATACGCAGGAACACGCCTTGAGTAAAAAGGCCCGCAAAAAAACAAACACCGCCCTTTGTTCCCGAGAGCCGAGAGGCTGTTTGGGCCCATGATTAGAGCAAAGAGCGAGGGAAGAGGAGTCTGGACGACGTAATAGGCGGCCATATTTGCTTCATCAGGTTCTTTGAGAGGAGGCGTGACAGTAAAAGAACCGGAGGGCGTCAGTCAGCAGAGCCCCCGCAGACAGGAAACGTCACTGTGGTGGAGTTACGGCGGTGGCACGACAATCACTAATTGCTGATTAGCTCTTCCGTGCTCAGAGATAGATAGCTGCTGGAGGAGGAGCGTGCTGCTGCTGGAGAGCTACAGCTGCTTCTAATAACAAACTCTTATGTAATTTTGCAATGTGAATCTTGATCAAGGTTATTATAGTTAAGGAAAACTAACGAAATAACGAAAACTAGAATTGAAAAAACATTTTCGTTAACTGAAATAAAAATAAAAACAAGAGTTTTTTTTAAAAACGACAACTTACTGAAACTGTATTGTGTGCTTACAAAACTAACTAAAATTATAGTAAAATTGTCCTTAGTTTTCGTTTTTGTCAACTTTTTTCATACGTAAACCTTTTTGGTTGATATGAAATCTATTTAATCTATCTGGTTTTATGACTTAATAAACTTATTGGGTCTGAGATGGATCAGACAAAGGAAATAAAGACAACATTTATTGTGACCATATTGAATCTGGCACCCAACAAATACCCCATTACAAAAAAACTACAACTAACACGAAAACTAATAAAAACTAAACTAAAACTAAGCATTTTCCAAAAGATAAAAACGAATTAAAACTAGCAAACTCACTCTAAAAACTAACTAAAACTAACTGAATTTGAAAACAAAAATTGACAACGAAATTAAAACTAAAACTAATGAAAAATCCAAAACTATTATAACCTTGATCTGGATACATATTGGGTTGGGAAGAAATGAAGTAGCCTAACAGGATTCCACATTTATACCACACTGTGAAAGGACTCCACTACAAGTAAAAGTCCTGCATTCAAAACTTACTGAAGTAAAAGTACAAAAGTATCAACATCAAAATTTACGTATCAAAAGTTAAAGTACTTGTTATGCAGAATGGACCCACTCAGATTGTTTTATGTATTCTCAATATATTACTGTATTAATATTATGATGCATTTATGGAAGCAGCATATCATTTTTTAATCGAGATAGGGCTCATTTTAACTACTTAATATACTGTTATGAGGTTTAAGTAAAAAGTACAATATGTGCCTCTAAATGTAGTGACGTAGAAGTATAAAGTTACATAAAATGGAAATACTCAAGTAAAGTACAAGTACCTCAAAATTGTACTTAAGTACAGTACTTGAGTAAATGTACTTAGTTACTTTCCACCACCTGGAAATTGGTTAATGCACTGACTTTAAAAAATAGTTTATTTTTGTGCAGTTTATGATGCTTTTGTGTCACTGATATTTTTAGACTTTGGGGGTTGTACCTATGCAAATAAGCATAAATCAAGGACCCCTGCATATTGAATTAAAGTTAATTTTTTCTATAATTTGTGATATTCTAATTATTAAACAGAAGGAGCATATTGAAAACATCCCAGGTGAAGCCTCAGGTGATGAGAAACAGTATTTCAACATTGGATTGAATTGATATGTGGAAAGTGGGTCAAAAGAATGATCATCATCGGTAGGTTCCCTCAGCTCCATTGAACGTTTTTGTCTTAAAAGAAAATGTTTTCTTTCCAGCCCAAACTTTACTTTTTTGTTCAGTCCCACAGCTCTCATCATCCTGTTCGCTGGATCAAGGTTATAATAGTTTTGGATTTTTCATTAGTTTTAGTTTTAATTTCGTTGTGAATTTTTGTCTTCAAATTCAGTTAGTTTTAGTTCGTTTTTAGAGTGCATTTTCTAGTTTTAGTTTAGTTTTTATTAGTTTTAGTGTTAGTTTTAGTTTTTTTTGTAATGGGCTATGTGTTGGTGCCAGATTCAAAGAGGTCATAATAAATTTTGCCTTTATTTCCTTTGGTTTATCATCTCAGCCCCAATAAGGTTAATAACTCTTACAGTTCCAAGTGTTTTGTATTTTGGTTCTAGTGTAAACATCCCAGTCTCAGTAAACATATTCACCATGTGTTGCATGTTATAATAGAAACACTGAATTATGAATGAAAAAAGTTGACAAAAACGAAAACTAAGGACATTTTCACTATAATTTTAGTTAGTTTTAGTTCGTTTTGTAACCACACAATACAGTTTCAGTTAGTTATCGTTTTTTTTTAAAAAGTCTAGTTTTTATTTTTATTTCAGTTAATGAAAATGTTTTTTCAATTCTAGTTTTCGTTATTTCGTCGTTAACTATAATAACCTTGCTCTGGATGCAACAGGCAGCTGTTTTATTAATTATTTAGCTTGTTACATTGCCCCTAAGTGGCCACGTGGCACTTGTAACAAGCAGGATATGTCTAAAGGAGGCACAAAGATGCAGCCATCCTGTAACAAATCTACTGGTACACAGCAAATCACTGACTATTACAGATTATTTGAGATAACCTGGAGAAGTTTTTGGACCAAGAAAGGCACGGTGATATGTAAACCTATAGGGCCAAAAGCTGTGTCACCCAGCATCTGCTTTACAGAAGAGTCTAAGAGCAAGAAATAAAATCCTACCAAATCCCGGGGCACTACTCTGTAACGGACCCTGACCTTTGACCTTGCTATTGAAAATAGTTTTCTTAAAAAAATTACAGGCCTCAGGCACGCTGACAGTTTGATTTCTGTGCTATTTTTTCCTTCACCTACATTTTCCTGCAATATACTTTATCTTTTTTAAACAAACAAAACAAATCTCCAACATCTGAATTCTCACTTCTTTGATCTGTAAATGCTACAGCCAGACGTTTCCTATAGCGCAGCGCTATTACCTCCTTTGTCTCATATCTGTAGTCGGATATCAAGAACAGGCCTCATCCTATGTAGTCCTGTTTGAGCACATCGATCTGAAAAAAGAGTTGTATCTCTCTCTGGTCAGGGAGATTATATCCGACTGCTGTAAATCAGACACAGGTGGATGAACTTCCTCCTTCCTATGTCTGCCTCCCAGCTAACCTCTCCTTTACCCTTCCTTTCTTTTACTCTTTGTCAATCTCTTTTCTTTCTTCCCCTTGATACACCTCCCTTTCTGTGGTCCAGTTCAGGGTGTCATGAAAATAAGAAAAGGTTACTGCCACGTGAAAATGCACACAGTCTTTTTTTTTTTTCACCTTTCCTTTTAAGAGAAAATATTTTAAAATTAATGCCATGCAAAAAAAATCAATGCATTTGGCTTGAAATTCTTATTTAACATGCATTTTTCTCGTCAAAGGATATATGTTGATGCTTCGGAACAAGCAGGCACACATACACATCAGCACTGTGACTTTATCAGAGTCTCTGTGGCGTTTGAGGAGCAGGACTTTGCTGTTTGGGTGTACAAAAGCCTCAGTGACACGGAACGTCTGTCTGAAGTCCTATTCATCAAACTTAGAAAACCTTCAGAGGAAAAAATGTGGCCTACTCGAAACCTTTGTGTGCAGCTTACACATCAGTCTGTCTTTGCAGCTGCCTTAGGCCATTTAGGTTCATTAAATACATACAATGTCACAGACATTTATAACTAGCATGTGTAGGAAGCACCTGAAGTACGAACATTGCTGCAATATCCAGTTACGAGAAATTAGTAGCAACCTGCCTTAAATTCAGACAGTCACTTTTGAAAGAAGCAAATATATTCTCCCTCCAATAAATGACAAGCCGAGTTCATAAACAATGAAATGCACTCTTTCTCAATTAAATACACTCTGGGGTTTTCTACTTCAGCCTTACTTGGTCTGATATAACTAATAGCCACAGTGGCTAATGTCAGCAGAAAACTATAGACACTGTCACTGATAATTCCTTCATTAATCCTGTGGTTGATACTGGGGAAGTGGGACAAGCTGTTAAATTGTATTCTCAATTAAATTTAGAGGGGACAGTACTTTATCTTGAATTAGGTTTCTAAATGTAGTAAATGTGAAGTTAAACAAAACTTCTTGGTTAGGTTTGGACAACTACCTGGTGAGGTTTAGTCAACAAAACTAGTTGGTTAGATTCAGGAAACAAAGCATTTGGTTAATATTTAGGAAATTACTTGGTGAAGTTGAAGCAACAAAATTACTTGGTTAGTTTTAGGCAACCCAACTACTTGGTTGGATTAAGGAAACTACTTGGTTAGGTTTAGGCAACAAAACTACTTGGTTAATTTTAGGCAATTACTTGGTTAGGGTTAGGCAGCAAAATTACTTGGTTAGGTTTAGGCAACAAAATTACTTGGTTAGGTTTAGGCAACAAAATTACTTGGTTAGTTTTAGGCAACAAAAGTACTTGATTAGGTTTGGGAAACAAAAGTACTTGGTTAGGTTTGGGAAACAAAAGAACTTGATTAGTTTTAGGCAACCCAACTACTTGGTTGGATTAAGGAAACTACTTGGTTAGGTTTAGACAATTACTTGGTTAGGTTTAGGCAACAAAAGTACTTGATTAGGTTTAGAAAACTACTTGGTTAGGTTTTTTTGCCAACAAAAGTACTTGGTTAGGTTTGGGAAACAAAAGTACTTGATTAGGTTTAGGCAGCGAAACTACTTGATTAGGTTTAGAAAAGTACTTGGTTAGGTTTTGCCAACAAAAGTACTTGGTTAGGCAATTTTAAAATTATTATCTAAATTAACTTTACAGCCCCTGTCTGTTACTCCATTAAAAAAAAACTTCACAATTTCAACATAGGGTGCACATCATTGACAGGAAGAATACATTAGGCTACACTTTAGGGAGACACCACAGTGATGTTAGCATTAGGTGAGGGAGAGACCACCATGGTCAGCAGGTAAGGGACAGCCAGATGTTCAATAAGAGTCACCTGTAAGTTGATCTATAAAACCTTCAATTAACTAATATGTCCCGCCACAGTCCTTCCTGTTCCTAATCATGTTGCTCATAACTGTGTATTAATCTCTGGATTTTAACCCTTGCTCTCATTTTTGTTATGTCCAGAAAAGCTATTTATAAAACTCACAAATATTTTCTAAGATGTTGTTGCTCCAGAGTGAAGGCCATCGTCAGCCCTGTCGGCGTGTCCTGTCACAGCAGTGGTGTGACTCAGATAGTCTCAGACATCAGGTCAGAGAGGAACTCGCTGTTCTCGTGTTCCTCAAGGCCTCCTGTTGCTTCTGCAAAATGAAATTATTCCATGATCACTTCACCCACCATCCCACCGGGACGATTGACACGTATGCTTCCTTATAAGAACCCAGACCCAGTTATCCTTAAAGGAAAATTATGGGGGATATACCACCATTTCTGATGTGTTTTCAAAAACACTATCCCTAAAAATCAAAGATCTGTGATGTGACATAAACATTACATTGGGCGCTTATAGTATTTATGTTTATAATATTTATGTTTATAATATTTCATATTTTAAAATAAAAAAAACTAGACACAAATTTGCCTTTTTCTCTGCATCTCCACAACATCTATCAACATTATTAGTTCTGTTTAACAACAAATTATTTTTTAGATTTGTTTTTAAGTAGCATAATAATAATAAATCGATAATAAATGAATACAAATAACCATGTGTCTTTTTGTTTATCAAAATTGTGACTTTGATTTGTTCAGGAAATATGGTCAAAACAAGTTAAATGCAATACAGGACAAACTATGAACGGATTAGAATTGTTAAATGGGTTTAAACTTAGCCTAGTAACAAAAAATAGAAGATTTAACGTGTTTGTTACACGGGTGTCACCATGGGTTCTTATGGGTTAAGTAATCCCCAAAGATACAGCGTTTATCATTGAAAGAAACTGTAAAAACAGGTATTATCATCATCAGTCGAACAATCCTTGAACAGATCATAGGTTACAAAAGTTTCCATTAGAAATAGTAGCAAAGCCTAAAATTGTGATATTTCTGTCAAAATCACTTTTTTTCATTTTAAATGCCACAAGAAATTGGAATGACTAGACCCTGTAGAAAACATTAATTTCTTAGCTCCTCAGTGACACTGTGAAGCCATGATGAATGGTCACATGACAAATATTCACTGAAAATCAGACAGAACAGGCTGTTTACACAGAGCAGAGAGGAGAGGACAGTACAGGATAAGCTGCTACTAGTTCAATATGTATAGCATATGGAGACCCATTTCCCCCCAATATTCATGGGCACTTCCACTATATAAATTCCATTTTATTACAATAAAAAAAATTGATCAGAGAAATTCAACTTGTGTTTTTTTCTTTTTTTAATGATTTTTCATAATAATAACAATAATAACACAACATAATAATAATAAAAACACATTTGAGTTGTTCCCACTTCTAGCCATGATTGTGCTAATTGCATAGAGCTGCAGGACTTTTATATATTGCAGTGAAATACAAGGCCACAGTGAGTAAAACGTAAAAAGGCTTGGGGTCCAGAGGGTTAAAGACCAGTTCTGCTCGGATAAATACATTTTTAAATAATTCATTACTAAATAGGGGGAACGAGTCACTACCATAACTCATTATTTAGTATCTCTGAAATCTGATGTATAAAGTGTAAACTGGGAGTCTAAGTGAACAAGTTTTATGGATAATAGTTTGATATTTGTTCAATAAACAAACTATTATGTCATCTATAAATTACAATCAGCATTTATTCCTTGCATTAATGAATTAAAAAAATAAATCAGATGCTTAAGCTCCGTATTATGTAACCCCTACTTGTTTTTGTAACTCTAACCCTACTTATCATTTTCAGATTATCCGACACCTGACAGTACTTATCATGCTTTATTTTATGAAATACACACTCCAAATGTGATGCTTGAAGCATGACTTAGCTAGCAATAAGACATGTTGTTTTTTCAGACGCATAAATGTTGACGGAATGATTGCCAGGGTAATCTGTGCTTTAAAAAAAATAAAAAAAGGCCGTAGGCATAATACACCGCTGCATGTTATGACAGATGTAACACCAATATTATGACAGCACTATGGAGTGTTTAAAAGACATTTCAGAGGTAATAGGATAGAGACGATATATTTGCAGTTCCAATCATTTTGCATTGTGTCTGCCTTCATGTGCGGATGAGTAAAGATGAGTTTTGTTATATCATCAGCAGAAATGCATTGAGCCGTGACTGGAGAATGTATTCCCTTTGACACACTGCTGGGACGAGTGTTATGAAAACAGTACGGCTCTTCATTCATACAAAGGCACACACACACACACACACACACACACACACACACAGATTTACACTCTCGTCCTTCGCTTCGGCACTCAGGTCATTTAAGAACAAACTCTTATGTACAAGGACGGCAGCAGGGAGTTCACCTCTTTAACCAGAGTAGGAGTGCAGAGGGAAAACATTCAACAGTGAAGGACAGGAGTAGATAGTGGTACTGAATAACAATAAATAAATAGCAAAACACATATAAACACATATATCTATACCTCATATATCAGAGGTGCAGAAAGACAACAAGTAAAAGTGAGAGCATGTTTAAGAAACAGACAGGCCATCTAATTTAATGTAAAGTCTCTTATTTATTGCAGGATAGACTGCAACTACAGGCCCATTCTGCGCAAAAAAAATCACATAAAGTTACCTGTGTGTGTGTTTGAAGCATATGTATGCATGTGTGAGGAGTGTGCGCGCTTACGCACGCGCGCATGTGTGTATCTGTAACTGTAATCACATCAAAGATTTTTGGCAAAACCATAATACCTATCATTGATCCGACTTTACTTTGAGCGTCCTGAGTTCTTCCTGAACGTTTACATATGATTTTTTTCAGAAAAATGAAAAAATAGCTTTGTTAGCTCGATCTAAAAAAACTGTTACATCTCCCTTTTTTAGAAATCTTCCTGCGTTTTTAATATGGGAGCCAATGAGGCTGTTGGTGGTGTTGGTGGATCATCTCTGCGTCCTACGCCCAAACTATAACTCTGACAGCTTTACCAGAGGATTGTGAGTGAGAAGACTAATTTTCCTACGTTTCTATGTATAAATGATTTCTGTAGAGTGGAATTTGCGGCCTGGAGCGCAGTTTTCAAATGTATTTTTTGACAGTTTTTTCTCTCCCTCTACACTCTGGCGATGATGTCACACACTGTGACACGAACATTCCGTGCAATACACACCCATTATAATCTCAGAATTTCTCCAAAAATGATCATGGTCATTGAACAGGCATTGATAAAAAACTATATGACCTATCGAAACGTGGATTAATACACCGATACACAAGACTTGTGTCTACTGTTTAAAGTTTAAATGGAGTCTCTAGGTGAAATTATGCCGGAGAAGTAGACGTTTAAAAATCTCCAATTATTGTTCTTTTTCCCTAAAATTTTTTCCGTCCGTCCCATTAATTTCAATGCAAAATTTTGGCCAGTTTTTCGCGACTAACGTTGCGTATGAAATTGCGTCCGGAAGAGGAAGAAGAAAAAATCCACAGTATAACAGTAGTGCTCGGGGCTTTGCCCCGTGACCCTAATAATATCTTGGATTTATATACCTGCCTACATATTTGTGTTGACACACATGTAAAAAACCTCAGCCAATATGGCCTGCGTTCTCAGGACTTCACACAGATGCAGATCCTGAGAGTCAGAACTGACTGACTGAAAAAGGCTTTTACATTTTCTGCCCCGTCTACCTGGAACCATGTGCAGACAGACTTGAAATTGGCACATCTTGTAACTCTGGGGGAATTCAAGTCAATTTTAAAAGACAGAGAAATAAACTCAATTGGATCTTGTGAATGCATTGTGTAATCCTGTAATCCAACTCTTGTTTTTCTTGTAGTTTGTGACTGTATTTTTTTTGTGTCTTGCATGTTTGCCGCAACCATTTTGCTTTTGTGCTGCTGTCTTGACCAGGTCACTCTTGGAAAAGAGGTTTTAAATCTGAATTCTTTTTTTAAAATCTGGATTTATGGTGACCTTCATGAAACTCAAAGATGGTTGAGAATAGAACACAAACAAACAAACAGGTAACAAAGATGAATGTCTGTAAGCAGCAGCTGTAGGCGGTGAGCAGATGGAGTTTGAGTATTTTTTAAATGCTTCAGAGATGAAGCGTTGTGGATATCTCATAGACTGCATAAAATAGGGATATCTGCAGGAAGAGCGTTCCAGTAACGAGTAACGTAATGCATTACTTTTTCTTATCAAGTGATTAGTTAGTCGTTACTATGTTAAGGCCGTTTTTGTTAATTTTGTTCACTAATGTTAGGTTTGCAGCCTCACACTGCTGCACTTCCAATACGAATACGAATACGAAAACTTTATTATCCACTGAGTGGAAATTCCTCTTTGGTTTCACCATAGACATGTCTCAAAACAAACAGAATAACTAGTAAAACAATAAAGAAAAACATTTCAAGGATAGAAAAATATAAAATAGCCTCCAGCAATAACTGTACTTCACACATCACCCATTCAAGTAAAAGCACACCACAGTACAAATCAAGTTTACAAATGTAGGTCTAAGACCTGCCTTATTCAGAGAATAAAACCCTCAGCAAAGGAAACAACAGGAGTAAACAGGGTAAATATCTACCGCATTCTGGTCTTATTTATAGCGTTGACAGCTTCTGGGATAAAGGACTTTTTGTACAGGTTCTTCCTTGCCATCGGTAGTCTAAACCGCTTCCCCGAAGGTAAAAACTCAAATTGGCTGTACATGGGATGAGAGGAGTCATTAATTATCTTCTCAGCTTTACTTCTAATTAATTCATCATAAAGACAGCTCAAATGTTTCTGTGGCTTTCCTAAAATCTTAGAGGCCATGTTCACTATTCTCTGCAGTTAGTTTAATTGTCCAACTTAAAATTTTATCGAAGTTTGTTGCCTTGAAATTTTGAGCTCACCCAACTTTTCTTTTTTTTGCAGTGTGTGTAATGGATCTATACAATGTGTTATTTCCACTTTTTGACTTGAATTACTGACATAAATAGACTTTTCTATGATATTCTAATTTATTGAGATGCACCTGTAAGTACCTCATACAACCTCACGGCAAAAAATCAGAACAATCCCTTTTAATGTAGAGCAGGGGTGTCAAACTCTGGCCCGCGGGCCAAATTTGGCCCGCAGTGTAATTTTATTTGGCCCGCGAGGCAATACCAAGTTATTATTTTATTATTGTACTATAAAAATACAAATCCCACAATGCCCTGCTGTTGTTTTGGCGCGTCAATCAGGACAGGACCCAGAAACGCTCCTCTGTGACAGTCGTCATAGCAACCTCAAGCTAGAGCTGTCTCCCAGCTACCTCTTCCCAAAAATGGAGAAAAGAAAGGCAGAATTTATTAACCTGTTGAAAAAGTTTATTTTGATATTTAAATCAGAAGGATGCAAATAGAAAAGAGGCATACGATTTTTATTTAATAAATTAGTGACACTAATGTGTTTTTTATTTGAAATTTGATTTTGCATGTCTGCACTATTTAGTTATATATTGTATGTTTATAAGCGTTGCTGGTTCCATATTTAATGTTAAAGCAAAACATGTTTGGTATATATTAAAAGGTTTATTTGTTCAATGTTGGCCCGCGATTTTATTCAAGTTTTAAATTTTGGCCCATTGTGTATTTGAGTTTGACACCCCTGATGTAGAGTCACCTGTATCACAGTGGCTATCGCTGTCTGTCCCAGCCTGACCTCCCTCTATCTGTCTCTATCTGTCCCCCTGGAGGTGTTGACACTCATCATGTTCCTGATATCTGGGAACGACCCCCTCCTCACCCTGAAACGCCCCCCCTCCCCCCCTTCCCCTGCTGCTGCCGAGGCCACAGGCCTCCTGGGAACCGCCTATCTCTACCCAGCGCCCTATCAGATTGTTGACACGAACAGATACCCTCGCAATGAAAATATTTTGCTTCTCCAGACGCTGACATTGGCCTACATGGACCTACATCTCTACCCCCGCTGGGATAAACAGCTCCTGTGTAGTGTGTGTGTGTGTGGGCGGGTGCGGATGCTTGTGGGTGTCTGCGTTTGCTGACAGGTGCATTAAATAATCAGCTTTGGTATTCTTGATATCAGAGCCAGTGCTCTGTGTGTGAATAATAATATGTGTGTGTGTGTGTTTGTGCAGTCAGTTAAGGGTGAGGAGAGTTCAAAGTTATTAGCTGCTATCTGAATAACATTTGACACTGTTAAAGAGTGAACGGATAGAACGGGAAATGGAAAAAAAAAGCAAAGCAAACGTAGCTGGTATTGTTTTCACATTGTAAGGTTGTAGGTATGTGCGTGCATGCATGTGTGTCATCATAAAGACACCTACTGTAGCTGGAACTACCACAGAAGTGGTTTTGAGTACTTGGTCAGGTGTTTATATTTGGACTGTGCAGGTGTTGGTGAGCAGAAATTAACAAATATTTTTTAAATGACTCTTTTTATTGTCAGGTACACTACTGGTCAAAAGTTTTAGAACAACCCAATTTTTTCCAGTTTTTTATTGAAATTCAAGCAGTTCAAGTCAAATGAACAGCTTGAAAGGGTACAAAGGTAAGTGGTGAACTGCCAGAGGTAAATAAAAAAAGGTAAGCTTAACCAAAACTGAAAAATAATGTACATTTCAGAATTATACAAGTAGGCCTTTTTCAGGGAACAAGAAGTGGGTTAACAACTGAACTCTATGGAGTCTTGGGCTATTTGGTCCATTTTTTAATTCTTTTCATGTCTTTGTAAGTAATTTTGTGTCTTTTTTTTTTGTAATTTTGTGTCTTTTTTTGTCATTTTGTGTCTTTTTTTGGTCATTTTGTGTCTTTTTTTAGTCCTTTAGTCCAACATAAAATGTGATTTTGAATCTTTTTTTTACTTTCAAAACACTATCATGCTCAATAAAGAATTTTAAATGTTGCAAATGTGCATTAATTTCAGAGTACACTGAGACATTAAACTGCATCATTTTCAATTAAATTCTGGAAAAGTTGGTGTGTTCTAAAACTTTTGACCGGTAGTGTATGTCAGCTAGTTGCACATAAAGAATGCTCAACATTTTTGTTTTGTTTTATAATTAAGATCTTGGGCTTCATGGTAGTGTAGTGATTAGCACCTTCTCCTCACACACAGCAAAAGGGTCGAAGGTTCGATTCTGGCTCTTCAGCTTCCTCCCACAGTCCAAAAACCTCCAGCTTAGGTTTAATTGGTGGCTCTAAATTACCCGTAGGAGTGAATGAGAGCGTGAATGGTGGTCTGTCTCTATGTGTCAGCCCTGTGATAGTCTGGAGACCTGTCCAGGGTGTACCTCGCCTCTCGCCCACTGTCAGCTGGGATTGGCTCCAGCCCCCCAAGACCTGAGTTTAGATAAGCAGTTAAAGATAATGAATGAATTAATGGATGAATTGCATCTCTTGATTGTGACTGAAACGCATAGGGCAAGTGAATAGATAGCAAGCGGCAACCCTAGGGCCTGAAAAGTGAAGCCAATACAGATTTTCTTTAAATCAGCATTCTTTCTAATGGCCAGCAGGGGGCGACTCCACTGGTTGCAAAAAGAAGTCCAATTGTATAGAAGTCTGAAAAGTTATGATAAGCGGTTTAGGGTAATGAATGAATTAATTTATTCCGTCTCCAGCAGAGAAGGTCTAGCCCAAAAAATGTGTAAAGATAAAAATGTAAATATGCATGCAGCCTCAGGCTTAACTGCAGTGAACGCGGTTCAACCTCTGAAACCTCTTAAAAACCATCAAAATACATTAAATGCCATTGTAGTGGCAATAATAATTATTTTGGGAGAATTCACTTTACCTGACATTTAAGGACATTTTCAACTCTGTTACACCAGTCTCAAAGACTTGAACTTCAGTTTGGTTTAAGAATATTGCACATTTAAGATAAATACAGATCATCAATTTGTGCATTCTAAATAGCTTGACAGAGCACATTCACCTCATCTGGTTTTATTAGTCTAGACGGATTTCAGAATAAAGGCCTCCTATAAGAAGTGAGGAGCATTTATGGGTACAAGTCAGGAACCGGCCTACCTTACATATCTCAAGGGTGCTGAGTCCAAAAAAAATGGTTCCCAAGCGAAATTTTGAGTTTTTGACCTTCTAATTTGTATATCAAATGGCCAATTGCTCATCTTGCACACTCATTGGACCATTTCCCCTTAGTTTTTTTGTAAGTAGGCAATCAAAGATGGGGAAATTAAGTTTCTGGATCTATAGTCTAGAGTCAGAGCAAGGATATAGTGGAGGCTCAGTGTCTTTTTTATGTATATGTATGTATGCAAAATACCAACTGGAACATTTAAAAGTGATATTGATTGAATATTTATGTTGGCCTTAAAAAACACACACAAATAATGCTTAATTTCACCTTAAAAGTTGGTATTTTGCATATATATAAATATACATAAAAAAGACACTGAGCCTCCACTATTTCCTTGCTCTGACTCTAGACTATAGATCTAGAAACTTAATTTCCTCATCTTTGATTGCCTACTTACAAAAAAACTAAGGGGAAATGGTCCAATGACTGAGCAAGATGGGCAATTTGGCCGCCATATTGATATGCAATTGAGAAGGTCAAAAACTCAACATTTCGCTTGGGAACCATTTTTTTTAATTCAGCAGCCTTGAAATAAGTAAAGTAGGCCGGTTCCTGACTTGTACCCATAAATGCTCCTCACTTTCACTTTTTGGACAATTCCGTCTAGACTGTAGAGCATATTAAGTGAATATCATCCCCAAAAAGAGACATATGCTCCAATGGTTGCACTGCAACATACAGTACATATAAGTACATATACGTAAGAATATTCTTATTCTTATGACAAACAGAAAACTTCTGCTGCTAATATTGACTGTCTTGCAACGCTAACTTAGACATAACTTTGCTGCTACTTCTTACATTCACACTGTGAATACCCCTCTTATTGTTTATTTTTAAATGTCTTCATCTACTGTGCACTTTATTTCTTGTCTACTTCTGGTAAGGATAGGTTTGTCTTTATTTGTTGTGCTTGTGCACTTTAAGTGTTAGAAATGTCTTCATGTCTTCACTGTGGCAGAGTTAGAAACAATAATAATTTTGATTCCTTTGTATGTTTGGTACATGTGAAGAATTGACATTGATGCTGACTTTGAATTTATTCATTCTTCCCCAGCTGTCTTTCTACTAAAGGAGGATTCTTTTTCTTTTTTATATCAACAATTTGTCATTTCAGTCAGAGTGCCTTCTTCACTCTGGATGTGTTTTACAGTTTTAAACACTCACCTCTCACTGCCATTTAGAGCTGTCAAGTTTTGTATTTTTGAGGCATTTTTTAGTGTGAAGTCTTGCAGGTAAGATGAGAATCCTTAGGAGGTGGTGGCAACATTCCTGACTCAAAACCTAAAAGCTTAAAAGCCACTTCCTCTCTGTCCTGCCCTCCATACAACACACTCCCCCTGGAGAACCTGCAATAAAAACAAATCAGCCATGCAGGACCCCCGAGGATCCCAGTGGCCAAACGTGTCCGTGGAACCGCTCGATTATTTTTACCTGACACAGGAAAGAGCCCACTCATAATAAACGCAGGGCGAGGTGGTGACAGATCTCGTTAACCCTATTATGAATGAAAGGGGGCGAGCGGTGTAGGGGGGCAGAGGGCTGTGAGGTGAACGTGTGCCTGGACATCTCCCTGAGGTCCCCCCTCGACCTTTAGAGCAACACACACACACGGACACACACACACACACACACACACACACACACACACACTTGCTCATGTACCTACACTGTCAAGAAAATTGCAGTATTATTTTAGTTTTTCTTGTTGCAAATGTGCAAATGCCATAAAAAAAACTTTCTATGAAGACTACATTTATAGTGCATTATGAGCGCATTCATAGTGTGAGGTGTGTAAAATGTATGGGCTGAGCAGGAAACCGTATGTGAGGTGTGTGTATAGAGGGGCATGAGTAGTTGTAATGTATTATAACTGTCAGCCTGTAGTTTATAACCAGTCAAGAGCACTCATAAGACACTTGGATTTATAAGTCATTATAAGCTATATTTATAACTGTTGATATAGTGCATCATGAAGCTTTATATGTGTTTATGAGTGCAGTCATAATGCATTATGATTGATTATAATGAGCATTATAATTCACTATGAATGCGCTCATAATGCACTATAGATGTAGTCTTCATAGAAAGTGTTACCAAAAAATGTATTACAAATATTAACCATAAAATGGAAGTTGAAATCTGTAAATTCATATAGATAAGATAAGATAAGAAATACTTTATTCATCCCAGCAGAGAAATTTAGGTGTTCCAGCAGCCAACATACACACAACACAACACAACACAACACAACACAACACAACACAACACAACACAACACAACACAACACAACACAACACAACACAACACATGTATACATACATATTCCACCTATACAGAACATGAGCCCACAACACATAGCCTCGTATAGAGGAAGTGGAATGGATGGTCCATGTGCATTAGTAGCTGTTACTCATAGATAACAGTTACAGCAAGTGTGCAAATATACATGTGTGTAAATAAATAAACAGGTGTGCAAAAAACATGTGCAGAAATACAGTTTGGTAAATACAGTATAAGCAGCTAAGCTAAAATTTAAATAAATATTAAAAAAATATTCTTCTGTCCTTACTAAAAGGGGAGTCATTATAAAGTGCAATTGCAGGAGGTAAAAACGTATTCTTGAATCTGTCCTTTTTGCAGTTTAGCTGCCGTAGCCTCCAACTAAAAACACTCTTTTATTTACACACTAATATAATCTGATATTATAGATTTTTTTTTTACAGTATTATTCAATGGTTTAATGGTCTTGAATGTTAAATTACAGTGAATTCTATGTAAAAACACAAAAAACACACATCATATTGAAAACCAATATTGGTGAATGTAAAATAATATTGCAGGACAAGTTGACCCACTTTAAAGTTTAAAAAATAAAAAGTTAAAAGTATTTTTTCATTAAAAAAAAAAAAGTAAAATGACATTTTTGAAAAATCAATGTCATGTAAAACCATTGCATTTTGTATGTAGGTCTTTCCAATGTACATAAAAAAAGTTTTAACATGCATTTTTTTATTCAAAACTAGTGAATTATCCTCATTGAATCATGATCTGTTAGAGGGAAAGAACACCTTTACAATAAATGTTGATTAAAATGCTTACTATTGGAGTAATTAATGGAATATAAACAATATTTATTGGGATTGTTTAGTTTCTGACACCTATGACCTATGAACTTTATTGCTGAGAAACGAACATAACAGGAGGGTTAATGCAACTTTCTGGACAACTTTCCGTTTTCTTACAGTAAAACTTTAAATTTTAAAGTTTTTGAAAATAAAATTAA
>NC_081520.1:1884333-1964333 GCF_030273125.1 Centropristis striata | reverse complement strand
GGTAAAAACAAAAAGGGACATGCAAGAGGTGGTGAATCAAACACAATCAACAAGCAGGAGGAAAAGACGTCACAGTGAAGCTAGTGTGGGGTTGGCAGTCGGCCATTGTTCTAATGAGTGCCCATTAGGAAATGGACTGATTCCCTTTCAGAGACTTTAAACTAATTTCCTGAGGCCTACCGACTCCTTTGAAGAGGCGGGGGGAGGGGGTTACTGAGAGGCTGCGTGTGCCACTGGGTCGCCAAGGTGACGGGACATCCCGGCAGGAAAAACAGGAAGTGAGGGCAAGGAGTGACTCTGATTGGACCCCTCCTCGCGTGCAGCCCCCTTTCCCCTCTCTCATTTGTGGTAAACGTGTTAATGGGACTGTGTCATAAACATGGTAATCATGTTTGGAGCATCTATAACAGACCTGGGCATTCCGGTTACCCAGAAATTAGAAATCAATATAACCGCAGTGCTTTTATTTTGAAAAATAGCAAACATTAGCATTAGCACTAGAGCTAAAAAGCACTTTTACTATAGTTAAGACAACAAATATAGCCACTAATATATATGACAGAAGAAAATATACTTTAACAAACCTTGTGTCCTGTCAGTCAGCCACTATAGAAGCCTTTAGATCAGGGGTCTCAAACTCAAATTACCTGGGGGCTGCTGGAGGCAGTATCAAAATGACCAAAAAAAAAAGACACAAAATTACTAAAAAAGAGACACAAAATGACAGAAAAAAACGAAATTACTTAAAAAGACATAAAATGACCCCAAAAAAGACACAAAATGACTGAAAAAACACTAAATTACTTTAAAAAGACACAAAATGACCAAAAAAAAGACACAAAATGACCCCCAAAATACACTAAATTACTAAAAAAAAAAAAAAAAAAAAGACAAAATTATTAGAAAAAGACACAAAATTAAAAAAAAAAAAAAAAAAAAAAAAAAAAGACACAAAATTACATTACATAACATTTCCACTTCTTTCGGTAACAACAATACAGCAGATAATAAACGGTCATTTCTTTTTGTTAACGTCGTCATAGAAACAAGTGAAACAAAGCTCCAGCTTGCGCAATAAAGGGACCTTCCACACACAACACAGTAAAGTGCCATTCATATAAAACTCACATTAAACTTTCATATCAAGGTGAGGGCCACAAAATATCGTCACGAGGGCCGCAATTGGCCCGCGGGCCGCGACTTTGAGACCCCTGCTTTAGATACTTTATATCAACTTTATATGAATTACTACGCACTCGTTATTATTTACTGTTCGTTTTTTAATTTAACCGTTCTACCGGTTATTTCCTGTCACTACCTTTCAAAATGAAAGCACCTGTTTCACACTGGACGGCACCTTTTCAAAATAAAAGCATCACAACATTGTTAAACACCTTGAAAATGTACAAACATGAAAAAACAAGCTATATGATACAAAAACACAAATAGGAAGCTTACTAAAGGACATTTACAGTTGAGTTTAAAATAAATGGAATAGTGATATAGTGATTGGAGTATTTACTATTTTTTACTGCTATATTTGATTTACTCCACATTAACAGTCTCATCATAACATGTATTCCTATCAGTAGCAGCTCAAAACCAGATAATTTACTGTATTTTATAAAGCGATTAAATTAATATTGAGCAGAATTTAGTTCAGATTTTTGGTCCGGCCCCTTCAACCTTCGTGGTATTGGTCATGTGGCCCCTTGGGGAAATTAATTGCCCACCTCTGATCTATAACTTTGTCTCTCATTTCACCTAATCAGCAATCATCACGGCATTTAAATTCAAGGTTAAAAAATAAGTCCAGCTATGCCGTTTTTATCCATGTTTGTCTTTCCCACAACTCCTTGCCACTTCCAAGCTCAATCCACACCTCTGGATGATAGGCTGCAAGGCTGGAGGTCATTGTTAATTCAGCTGTCTCTATTCTCTGCTATCTCCCTCTCTTCCTCCCCACTGAGTCCTTGGACCAGTTATCAGACAAAATACCTGCCTGTCTACCCAGAAAACAAGCTCTCAGGTTCATCTAAAACAATCCAAACAAGGAAAAGGCTGCAGGTGCAAAATGGTGCACAAGATGAGCAGGTATCCACTTGTCTATTTAAAGATTTTACACTACTGGTCAAAAGTTTTAGAACAGACCGACTTTTCCAGAATTTAATTGAAAATGATGCAGTTTAATGTCTCAGTGTACTCTGAAATTAATGCACATTTGCAACATTTAAAATTCTTGATTGAGCATGGTAGTGTTTTGAAAGTAAAAAAAAGATTCAAAATCACATTTTATGTTGGACTAAAGGACTAAAAAAAGATACAAAATGACAAAAAAAAGACACAAAATGACTTAAAAAAGACACAAAATGACAAAAAAAGACACAAAATGACTAAAAAAAGACACAAAATGACCAAAAAAGACACAAAATGACCAAAAAAAGACACAAAATGACCAAAAAAAGACACAAAATGACTTACAAAGACATGAAAAGAATTCAAAAATGGACAAAATAGCCCAAGACTCCATAGAGTTAAGTTGTTAACCCATTTCTTGTTCCCTGAAAAAGGCCTACTTGTATAATTCTGAAATGTACATTATTTTCCAGTTTTGGTTCAGCTTACCTTTTTTTATTTACCTCTGGCAGTTCACCACTTACCTTTGGACCCTTTCAAGCTGTTCATTTGACTTGAACTGCTTGAATTTCAATAAAAAACTGGAAAAATTGGGGTGTGCAGATTATTTTTTCTCAAGCAGAATCAATCTGAGCCACTCAGACTAGCACACCTCTCTGCCTCTCTGAGATCTAGAAGGAGAAACAAAGTTTTTGGGCAGATAGATGTTAAATTCTTTACCTCAGAACTGTAGCCATCCATCTCAGCCCCCTCTTTATGTGCTTTATGTGTTTTGATGTAGTTTTCACGGCTCAATAAACGCCCGTAAACAGAATCCACATCACGCTCTTCTTTACATCTTGAGAAGAGTCGTAATTTGTGCTAAATTTTGTCATTCTATTATATCGAGAGTTGATAAAAATGGTCAAAAATATATCTCAAATGTACCTGTGCAACAGTAAACTGTAAACTATCACAAACTAATATCACTAATATTTTGTAAACATTATTAAATATGATTTTATGTTAGGGTGGATTCGGGTAATGTGGGACACTTCAGGTTTGGCTGGTTTATTTCCTGCTTCAAGTAAATATACAATGTAACAAATTGCTGTAAGAAAACAGTCAAATTGTGACAGTAACATACGGTTTTCATTAAAAAGGTATTATACTGTAGAAAACAATGCATTCTGGGCAATATTTGTAGGTAGCTTGCCGTTTCCCATAAAATATATGACCTATACGTATATATATATTATATTTTCCAAGTCTCTTCTTGTCCACATTTTTTTAATGGCTGTATTTTACTTAACTAACTCATTCAGTATATGGTTTATTAAATGTACTGAGGTTACAGTGAAGACAGCACTTAATTCATAGTAATTAGCTTTCAGACAGTAATATGCTCTATTTACAAAAATGACTGCATTGTATACTGCAACAATATTGCAACTAGCTTCAGCACTATACTGTGTTTTTAGTCTACTGTAAAAATAAATGAAATGCAGGATTTTACTGTAATTCAGTATGTGGTTTTATCACAGTAACATACTGTAAAGTAGATAACAGTAGAGGAACTGTAACATTAACAGTAGAATACTGGAAACCCTGCTGCCAGTATTTACTGTTAATTTACAAGACAATTGTTTACAGTGTAGTCATCAAAACCTTTACTATTGGTCTACCATGGGTGTCATGTGACTGTAATTACATAAAATATTTTTAAATATGGAAAAATATAACAAAGTCAAAATTGCAAAAAGTGTCCCACATTACCCGAATTCACAATAACTAAAGTAGGGGAGAAAAAGCAACATGGTAATCCCGCCATAAAATGCTTTGACTGGTGAGGTGTGAAGTTATGCTTAATCTCTCACCTCCTCCCACACACACACACACACACACACAGGCTCACCTGAGACCCCGCTGCACCTGAGAGGAGGGATGTCGGGGCGGTTGAGGGTCTGAGGGCTCGTCACAACATCGCGCTGCTCACACATGTCCAAGGACAAAGACCCCAACACCTGTGGGTGCAGAGGTCGGGGGTGTGAGTCGGGTGGGGGTCCATGTGGGCGGAGCGTCTGGATGTTGCGGAGACATGCATGGTAACCGAGCTAAGTGCTCCGAGGCGTTTAAGAGGATGTGTGTGTGTTTGGAGCATAACTAGAGAGGGAAATGAATGAGAATGTGTTGAGCTGCGAGTGTGCTGTATGTGTGTGTGTGTGTTCTTGTACTTCCTACATAGTGAGGACCAGAACACGTTTTTTTTCCAACAGAGTGAGGACATTTTTGCAAAGTGAGGACATTTTGGCCGGTCCTCGCTTCTTTTAAGGCTTTTTTGAGAGTTCAGACTTTGTTTTAAGGGTTAAAGGTTACAATGATAATGATAATTAACTGAAACTATATTGTGTGGTTACAAAACTAACTAAAATTATAGTGAAAATGTCCTTCGTTTTCGTCTTTGTAAAGTTTTTTCATACATAATGAAGATGGATAAGACAAAGGAAATAAAGGCAAAATTTACTGTGACTTATTTTAATCTCCCACCAAACAAATGCCCCATTACAGAAAACTAAAACTAATAAAAACTAAACTAAAACTAGCAAACTCACTCTAAAAACTCCAACCTGGTCTCACAGAAATCCGTGAAATGGCCACGGATTCGCTTAACTCAAAATCCGTGGAATAGCCACGGCATCACTCAAACTTCCGTGAAACTGACACGGATTTCGCTACAATGCAAGTTAATGACAGTCATATCCCGTGGCTATTCCATGGATATTTTCCTATTGGTTTGTTCCAAGTCACGTGACTTTCAAGGTCCCGGCAGTCAGAACAAAAAACATGGCGGACAGTTCTCTCATTTTTAGTGAAAAATCAATATTTTGACTTAGTTTCTGCATAAAAATGGATTTTGATCACATTTCTAGCGAGAAATATATGTTTTATTTAAGTATTCACTCAGTGAATGTACATAATCACTTTGTGGTGAAGATCTCATTAACTTGCATTGTAGCGAAATCCGTGTCAGTTTCACGGAAATTTTAGCGATTCCGTGGCTATTCCACGGATTTCTGTGAGACCATGTTGGAATTTGAAAACAAAAATTCACAACAAAATTAAAACTAAAACTAATGAAAAATTCAAAACTATTATAACCTTGATAGGGAATTCACTGTTCCAATGAGGGTCCTCACAAAGATAGAAGAACAAGAATGTCTCTGTGTGTGTGTGTGTGTGTGTGTGTGTGTGTGTGTGTGTGTGTGCAGTTCTCTCCACGTCGCTGCCTCTCCATACAGTCCAGGTGTGCGTTGGGGTCTATTGTCATCCAACCGGACTTATCGGCCCCTCTTCTCCCTGTCAGCTACCTGGCCTTTGATGTCTGGGAAGTCTTTCACCCTCTCTCCGTGTGGGTCAACATTCCAGCAGACACACACACACACACACGCACATACATACAAAAACACACCTGCATGTACGCACACACACACACATGGAAGAGAGGGAGGGATGAGGAGAGTGAAGGGAGGAATAACAAAAGAACAGGAGGGGAGAGAAGTACAAGTAAACACTTGCTCTGAATCAAAGAGACGAGCTTAAAACTGAAGTAAAGCAGAATCAGCTGTGGAGCAACACATCACACATCAACTGTAACATCAGAGGATTCTAGTATTAACTTAATTCACGCCAGCTGGGAGTCATTTTATACACAATATATTATTATAATTTAGGCCCCGTTTACACGAGGACGCTTGCGGGTAAAAACGACAAAATATTTTATGTGAAGTGCCTTTCGTTTAGACGGTGACGGCGTTTTTGGGGCTTAAAGACGCAAAAATCTGAAACCACCCTCCAAAGTGGAAAAGTTAACCCTATAAAGCCTGAACCATTAAATAATTGCCAGAATTTTTTTTTTTAAACTTCAGTGTTTATTGAACCTGCTGACAGATAATTTAAAAAAAATAATCCAAAAACAATAGGGATATATGATTCTAATTTGTATCATATTTGATACATCAGTTCTTTTTGTGCAATTTGTTGCTCACAGTTTGTTTTTCTTGAACTAACAAAAACATATAAAACCCAACATTTTTAACCTTTTAAGGCTTTACTTTCTTTTAACATTTTCCTCAAACATGCAAAATATTTTTTTCCATATAACACAACATCATACATCTGCTGATATGAAGTTTTCATGCAGCAATGACTGATCCACCAGTGGAACCTGCATATAAATTTCGCTATATCTTGTATTTTTGTGCAATTTGTTGCTCGGTTTTTTTTCTTTAACACATGTATACATCAGGTTTTTCAGGAAAAAAATATCACACTGATGATGTATAGGTCTCAAAACTTGTGTATCAAATATGATACACTTGGCTTTATAGGGTTAAATCCTCTCCGCCGTAGCGTGTCGTCTACACTGACAAGACACAAAACTCTGATCTGATCTGCTCACGTCACGTATGTGTTTACGTCACATACATGCTCCAGGACAGGAAATAAAGAAACGTGGGATTATTTCCATGGTGGGACCTTCAAGCTGCTCTGGCAGCTCTAATAAACTTACAGGAGTCTTTCCACCAAATGTCCAGGATATGTACAGATAGTATTAGTGAACAGAGAAGGATCTGGAATTACCTCCATCACATTCTGGATGCAGCGATTGGTGGGAGGAGCCAGACGGCTGTGAACGAGACCTGGGAGATCTAGTGATGGTGGAGAACTTTGTGGAAGGAGTAGCTGATGGAAATGTGTGGCGTGAAAACTTCTGCATGCCCAAAGATGCTCTTATGGCTTTAAGTGATGCCGCCTGGCTGCATACAATCACATTTCACACACTTTTGCGTCACCGTATGCAGCAGATTTCCTCCTGAAAACGCTCGTCTAAACGAGGAATAAAAAGTGAAGACGCGACGCCACTTTTGCTTCTTCTGTTCAGACCGTCCTCGTGTAAATGTAGCCTGTAGCCTTTACTTCTTTACTCCTTTTACCTTTAATTTTCGGTGTATCTTAGAATATCTTGTGGTTGTTCCTGCTATGTTTTTTTAAAAAATTGTTTTTCTTTTAATGTAAGAATTGTTTTTAGCCTGACGACATCATTCTCTGCGTAATTAACTGCTCTCTGTCCAAGCACTTCGTAAACTGCTGTTTTTAAACGGTGCTTTATAAATAACGTTATTATTATTGTTATTGTTAATATTATCATTATTATAACTAAGGTTAAAAATGCAAAGATTTAATAAAATAGTGACATCAAATTCAATAATTTTGAGCAATTATTAGCAGCAATTATTAACTGTATACACCCTAAAAAAATAATTTAAAAAAGTTATTTTCCAGAAATGTACTGTATTATTTTACAGTCTTTTGAAGGCATTTGTTTTTTCTAAATTGCAAGTGCAAATGAAATAAAATTGCTTACTTTACTTACTTTCTTTTTATTACAGTGTTATTCCATTGCTTAATGGTCTTGAATATTACATTTCAGTGAATTATAAAATACAAAATACACATCAGATGTAAAATTAAGGCAATTTTCTGTTTATATATATATATATATATATAATATGGAAGTCACTTGGTTCTTCATCGCTCCACATCTTCCAGTACAGACTTGCACACACACATAACTTATGAGTTGATGTAATAAAGAAATAAAGTTCATTTTTACCCACAAAATGACCATGCTCTGCAGCTAACAATCTGTGCAAACAACATATTTCAAACTATAGCTAGTAGCCTGATGCAAAAACAGACTGCTAGCACCCAACTTACTAGCAAACAAAGTGACGTTTTAAGTCATGTTTGCTGCTATCAAACGTTAAGAAAAACTTTATTTTGAAGCCAAAGTGAAGCTCAGTGTTACTCAAATACAAACGCGTTAGCATGAATGTTAAGCTATTTAACCAACCGGCCAGTTAAAAGATGCATTTCTCTGATTTTTAACAAGCTAATTTGCTATCAACAGCTACACAAATTAATTCCATTACCAAGACAAGCAAGCAAACATAGCTAGCTACCTTTGCCTTGGTGTTTTTTCCTCCTCTCCCTCTTCCCTTTCTCTGCCACTGAAGGATAACGCACTCTGTTGACATAAAATTGTGTTTTTGTACAACACTATATGTATTTGATCATATATAATTCATCACTCACACATGCAAAAAATAAAAATAAAAGTTTTTGTTAATTGCTCTTGGCGGGGGCCCCCTAGCGGCCACGGGGCCCTAAGCAGTCGCTCAGTTGGCTTATGCCTTGGGCCGGCTCTGGCTGCGTCCATGTATATTATTGATTGAGTTGTATCAGCCTCAAATGGCTGTTGAAGGAACTGCAGTTTTTGGAATTTATGCTTCACTTTTCAGCCCGGGAGGTTGCTGCTGAGTGTCATTAAAAAACACATAATTTTTCCTTAATGCAGAAGTACAAAAGGAGCATGCTCGGGTGCAGTACAGCTACTTCCTGCAGCAAATAGAAACACTCATTAGTCCAACCTGGTCTCACAGAAATCCGTGAAATAGCCACGGATTTCGCTTAACTCAAAATCCGTGGAATAGCCACGGAATCACTCAAATTTCCGTGAAACTGACATGGATTTCGCTACAATGCAAGTTAATGACAGTCATATTTTTCTGGCGAGATCTTCACCACAAAGTGATTATGTACATTCACTGAGTGAATATTTAGAAAATAAAACATATATTTCTCGCTAGAAATGTGATCAAAATCCATTTTTATGCAGAAACTAAGTCAAAATATTAATTTTTTCACTAAAAATGAGAGAACTGTCCGACATGTTTTTTGTTCTGACCGCCGGGACCTTGAAAGTCACGTGACTTGGAACAAACCAATAGGAACAAATATCCATGGAATAGCCACGGGATATGACTGTCATTAACTTGCATTGTAGCGAAATCCGTGTCAGTTTCACGGAAATTTGAGCGATTCCGTGGCTATTTCACGGATTTCTGTGAGACCATGTTGCATTAGTCATATATGGAAGTCACTTGGTTCTTCATCGCTCCACATTTTCCAGTACAGACTTGCTGCGTCCATGTACTGTGGCCTATTATACCCATTTATTTTATGACCATATAAACACAATGTTTAACCAGAGTTTGGGCTCCCACAACGCTCCTCCATCCTCACATTGTGCCTGTCTGTGTCTGTGGTTGTTTTCTCAGCGGTCTTGACGACTAGTGCTGACAGATGACAGACTGTCAAGGGCCTCTGATCACACAAACAGATCCAGCAGCACACTTTCACTCACTGTTACAGCCGCTTTTATATCCTCGGCTTGACTGACACTTCAGACGGAACGGAAGAAGATGAAGATTACACTTAAATGTAGCAAGAGGAAGGGTTGAATCTTCAGGACTGGACATGTTTTTCCTGCAAGTTTTGCTTAGTAAGAATCCCTAAAGTCAAAAAAATCAATTTGGATTCATCTTTCATCACCCGAGAAGGAACAGAAAGAAAGAGTAAAGTAGGTGTTTATTCTGTGAGGAAACGAGAGAAGGGGTGGTCCTCGGGTTCAATTTTTCTATTTGACCTTTGCGCTTTATGGTGTAGTTTTACATTTTAGGTTAATTGGTGCAGAGATGATGCCTGTGGGTGTGTGTGCTCCTGTGCATGTGTGTGTGTGTGTGTGTGTGTGTGTGTGTGTGTGTGTGTGTGTCAGGGTTGGTCTGTATATCTCTGTCTTCCTCTCTCAGCCAGGTGCATGGCACTGCTGTGGAGCTTTTATCCCAGGCAGATCCCTGGGAATGTAGGGAATTTCTCCCAGACGCTCCTGGTCACAGTGCCCTGGCAGCTCCTACTCTCTCTCTCACACACACACACACACACACACACACACACACACACACACACACACACATTCTTGTACTTCTATCTTTGTGAGGACCCTCATTGGAACAGTGAATTCCCTTGGAAGGTTATAATAGTTTGGGATTTTTCATTAGTTTTAGTTTTCATTTTGTTTTGAATTTTTGTTTTCAAATTCAGTTAGTTTTAGTTATTTTTTAGAGTGAGTTTGCTAGTTTTCGTTTATTTTTTATCTTTTGAAATGCTTTAGTTTTAGTTTAGTTTTTACTATTTTTAGTTTTTTGTAATGGGGTATTTCTTGGGTGGGAGATTAAAAGAGGTCACAGTAAATTTTGCCTTTATTTCCTTTGTCTTATCCATCTTCATTATGTATGAAAAAGGGTTGACAAAGACGAAAACGAAGGACATTTTCACTTTAATTTTAGTTAGTTTTGTAACCACACAATACAGTTTCAGTTAATTAACATTATCATGTAACCTTTAACCCTTAAAACAAAGTCTGAAATCTCAAAAAAGTCTTTAAAGAAGTGAGGACCGGCCGAAATGTCCTCACTTTGCAAAAATGTCCTCACACTGTTGGTTAAAAACGTGTTCTGGTCCTCACTATGTAGGAAGTACAAGAACACACACACACACACACACATACACACAGATACACAGTCACATCTCCTCTTCTCGGCCCCCCCCCCCTCCTTCACACTAACCCCGACATCATTGACAGACACAGCCCAAAGAGCAGACACCTGGCTTCACAGGCACACACAGACACACACCCTGGGGAACGGCAGGGAAAGTCAGGGATCAGCAGAAACACTCTAGAGAAACAGGAGAAGACAGAAGGAACCAGATGCAAGATAGTACTCAACGAGAGAGAGGTTGAGGGTAAGGAGGGGGGGGCAAGAAAGTGAGGTTGAAACAAAGACCAGAATCAAACGAGTCACACAAAATTAACTACATTAAATCATACTGTGTCTGAAAAAGTTCATGGACCTCTGTTGCTTCGTTCCCAAAACATTTTTTGCATAAAATTTCAGACAATAAATCTCGGATGTTGCAGAGAGTTAACCTGCTCTGTCAGTGAGGTCACAGTTTTACCTCTCACATTCACAATTTTACCACTCATGTTTACAATTTTACCTCGCACATTAACAAAAAATATCTCTCACATAGACAATTGTACCTCTCACATTCACAGTTTTACCCCTCAAATACACAAAAAATACCTCTCACAACCGGAAGTGCCTTGAGCCTGCATTCTTTCAAAAATATGAAAGAAGTCCGGTCCTATCTATCTTGAAACAAAATGAGACTACGGCTACGTTTACACGAGGACGGTCTGAACAGAAGACGCAAAAGTGGCGTCTTGTCTTCACTTTTTATTCCTCATTTAGATGAGCGTTTTCGGGAGGAAATCTGCTGCATACGGTGACGCAAAAGTGTGTGAAATGTGATTGTATGCAGCCAGGCGGCATCACTTAAAGCCATAAGAGCATCTTTGGGCATGCAGAAGTTTTCACGCCACACATTTTCATCAGCTACTCCTTCCACAAAGTTCTCCACCATCACTAGATCTCCCAGGTCTCGTTCACAGCCGTCTGGCTCCTCCCACCAATCGCTGCATCCAGAATGTGATGGAGGTAATTCCAGATCCTTCTCTGTTCACTAATACTATCTGTACATATCCTGGACATTTGGTGGAAAGACTCCTGTAAGTTTATTAGAGCTGCCAGAGCAGCTTGAAGGTCCCACCATGGAAATAATCCCACGTTTCTTTATTTCCTGTCCTGGAGCATGTATGTGACGTAAACACATATGTGACGTGAGCAGATCAGATCAAAGTTTTGTGTCTTGTCAGTGTAGACGACACGCTACGGAGGAGAGGATTACACTTTTACACTTTGGAGGGTGGTTTCAGATTTTTGCGTTTTTAAGCCCCAAAAACGCCGTCACCGTCTAAACGAAAGGCACTTCACATAAAATATTTTGTCGTTTTTACCCGCAAGCGTCCTCGTGTAAACGGGGCCAAATACACAAAAAATACCTCTCACAACCGGAAGTGCCTTGAGCCTGCATTCTTTCAAAAATATTAAAGAAGTCCGGTCCTATCTATCTCGAAACAAAATGAGACTACGTCTAACCCTTATTACCTCAGAAAAAAAATCTTGTGGCAACACTACGGTCTCACTCGCAAGTTCTAAGTCTTCTTCAAGACAATATATATTGCTATAATCTAGAAGAAAATAGATGATAAAGAAGTCCCCAAGTTCCCTTTGTTCCCAAAACATTTGTCCCCAAAAAATTCAGACAATAAATCACAGATGTTGCAGAGAGTGTGGGTAAGGAAGAGTTAACCTGCTGTGTCAGTTCGGGCGCGGCCGGCCTGTCAGTCAGGAGTTAACACCACCTGAGAGTCCTGTCAGCTTCACTTCCTCTCTTTTCTACCACCTGTCAATCAAACAAGCCACACCGCCAAAACCACACCAGCACTTGTATCTGATGTGTGTATTTTCGTGTGTCGTTAATGTAAATTGGAAATAAAGAACAATAACAAAAGTTGGTTTTTGTTTTAATATGTCATGCCAGTGAAGGGAGTGAGGTGAATTGGGAGCGAAAAGTGTGAAACACTCATCAGATAATGGGAAACAAAACGTTGTGGCTGCTGGAACCGGTTGCTTCAGCTCTTCCGTGGCATTTCTCCTTGTTGTAGCACTGACTGGCATGTGTGATAATATCTTGTCTCAATTCACACGCTGAAAGAATGAAAATTATTTAGCTGGTGGGAAGAGAATCCACATGCTGCTTCCCTCCTAATACACACACTCACACACACACACTCTCACACACACACACACACACACACACACACACACACTCACACACACTGCTCATTATCTAAACACTGCAGGGCATGTATCTCCACTCCCCTCCTCTTCTCTCTCTCTGTCTGTGTCTGCACCTTTGAGGCCAAGGCAAACACTAGGTGTGTGTGATACACTCATATGTCAACACACACACACACACACACACCTCTCCCCCCTCCCAATTCCCCAGATGTACTGAGACTGAGGCAGGTGTGTGTGTGTGTGTGAAGAAGTATTCTACCACACTTAAGTATGAGGGGCTGTGTAGGCCATAATTCATTCTTCCCTCTCAAATGCACAAAAAATACCTCTCACATACACAATTTTACCTCTCACATTAATAATTTTACCTCTCACATTCACAATTTTACCTCTCACATTCACAATTTTACCTCTCATATTCATAATTTTACCTCTCACATACACAATTTTACCTCTCACATTAATAATTTTACTTCTCTCATTCACAATTTTTCCTCTCACATTAATAATTTTACCTCTCACATTCACAATTTTACCTTTAACATTCACAATTTTACCTCTCACATTCACAATTTTACCACTCACATTAATAATTTTACCTCTCACATTAATAATTTTACCTCTCACATTCACAATTTTTTTCCTCTCACATTAATAATTTTACCTCTCACATACACAATTTTACCTCTCACATTCACAATTTTACCTTTAACATTCACAATTTTACCTCTCACATTCACAATTTTACCTCTCACATACACAATTTTGCCTCTCACATACACAATTTTACCTCTCACGTTCACAATTTTACCTCTCACATTCACAATTTTACCTCTCATATTCATAATTTTACCTCTCACATACACAATTTTGCCTCTCACGTTCACAATTTTACCTCTCACATTCACTATTTTACCTCTCATATTCATAATTTTACCTCTCACTTACACAATTTTACCTCTCACATTAATAATTTTACCTCTCACATTTACAATTTTACCTCTCACATTCACAATTTTACCTCTCACATTCACAATTTTACCTCTCGCATTAATAATTTTACCTCTCACATTAATAATTTTACCTCTCACATTAATAATTTTACCTCTCACATACACAATTTTACCTCTCACATTCATAATTTTACCTCTCACATTCATAATTTTACCTCTCACATTCACAATTTTACCTCTCACATTATTAATTTTACCTCTCACATTCACAATTTTACCTCTCACATTAATAATTTTACCTCACATTCACAATTTTACCTCTCACATTCACAATTTTACCTCTCACATTAATATTTTTACCTCTCACATACACAATTTTACCTCTCACATTCATAATTTTACCTCTCACATTCACAATTTTACCTCTCACATTCACAATTTTACCTCTCACATTCACAATTTTACCTCTCGCATTAATAATTTTACCTCTCACATTAATAATTTTACCTCTCACATTAATAATTTTACCTCTCACATACACAATTTTACCTCTCATACACAATTTTACCTTTCACATTCACAATTTTACCTCTCACATTCACAATTTTACCTCTCACATACACAATTTTACCTCTCACATTCACAATTGTACCTCTCACATTAATAATTTTACATCTCACATTCACAATTTTACCTCTCACGTTCACATTTTTTAAAATAATAACAGAATACATCTAATCTATATAAGATCTATCTATAATCTATAGAGTCTATATTTACAAAAAAACCTAAAGTTTATCAGATGGAACATAGGATATATTGTCTTCGTACAGTTTTTAATTGAATATATGTCCAAAAAAAAATTGCAAACTATCTTCAAAACATTCTTCTTTGTTTACGTCTTAGACATAGTCCCAAGTTTTGGCGGGTGGATGGCTGCCAATGTCAAGCCCTGCTTATGTGAGTCTAATTGATTATCTATTTAAGAGCAAACTACTTGTTTGCAGACACTCCCAAAAGAATATAGTCTGTCCCTTGTTGTTTCCAGTGACCACCAGAACAAGTAGATTCAGCTGGAGGAAGTCAACAAAGGAATAAAGGCCCGAAGACACAAGAAATGGCCTTAAAAAGGCAGCGAGTACAGCTTGTCAGTGCAGCTGTGTGGTGTCTCTGTCAGCCGTCTGGTCTCCGTTTCACAGAGAATTCCTCTGTGACTCTCTAATAGGCTGACAGCCCCCCCCCCGCCTTACAATGCTGACCTGCTATTGGCTCCCTGGGGGCCGTGGACCTCCCCCACACTCAGACAGATACAGACTCTGCACTTAAGAGTGTGTGTATGGATGACAGAGTCAGTGTACCTGTCTGTTGTTCCGACGGTCATGTTAGAAAAATGTATGCGTACAAGGAATCTCTTCTGAACAGCCGCTCGACACACATTTGTCATTTGTTTGTGTGGCAGTGAAGCTGAAAATCTGAAGAAAAACGAGGAAGAAAAAGGCAGGGGGAAAGATGAAAGTACGAGCTGTTCTCTGAAGTGGGAATCTGTGCTGCTTTATGCTGCGGTCACATCCTGTGGGAATAAAGCGTCTTTATAAAGCAACAGTTTGGAACTGATCATGCATGTGAACTTGCATGAAAGCACCAAGATGCTGTAATTGAAGTTTTCTGTTCACCTTGGATGCTCCTGGTCAGATATGTAACACTCAAAACACATGCACTTGGGTTGAGCAGTAATGTAATGTCACTGTGTCCTGCACGGTGCACTGCAACATATAACACAACATGATAAAATCATTACTTGGTTTCTTTTATTCACTTCCTACAAATGTCATATGGGCTGATTTGGAAAAAGCCTTCTGGCGAATATCTTGAGCAGCTTGATCTCACAACAAATGCTTTTTTTAGACTCTTTAACCCATTGAGGCCTAAAATGCCTGTAAAACCTCTGGGCGATTTTAAAATAGGCCCATAAAACCTGAAGTTTTTCTGGAAATTCAACAGAAGTGTCAACGCTTCTACTAAATAATAGATTTTTCAGCCTCTGTAGCAGATAGAAATGAAATTCAAAAAGTATTTGAGAGCTTATACAAATACTACAAAACAACATATCCGCTTTCCAGGCTTCAATGGGTTAAAGCTGCTCCTTACTGCTCCATCCATTGTTATTGTGCCTTAAATCTCTTCTCAGGTCTGTGTGTGCATGTACAGACTGTACTTGATTGACATCTAGCTCACTCTTCTGTTACTTTTGTTGCACAACAACACTTCTGTTGCTTCAGTGAGTTTGTGTGTGTCATGTAATTCCCAGCATTGCTCCACCTTGCATCACCTGAGTGGAGATCTAATGAGCTGATTTAAAACACCTGTATAGGTGTGCCAGAAATGTGATGGCCTGCACACCAGCTTTTTAAACAGTGAAAAATGTATTCCAATGGAACTGTCATACTTCGACAAGGCAAATTTTACCCACACTGCAAAAAAGCCAACTTGTATTTTTTGGCCTAAAACAGTGATTTAAGTTGGTAAAACTTGGAAACATAAATTATTGACATTTAGGGCAATAATGTAAGTTAGCACAACAAAGGAAGCCAGTTGTCTGCTCAAAAACAAGTTGGTGAGTTGTTGTTACTTATATCTTTAAGTTGGGGTTCACAACAAGGGACAATAGTTCTGATAACTCTTATTTCTTTGTTGTGAAATTTGGTCATTAGCGAAAGCTAGCGGCTAACTGATGCTAGCGGCTAACTGATGCTAGCAGCTAACTGATGCTAGTGGCGCTGCTTGTTACAGCTACAAGAGTAGCCATTAGCGTATCAATGCTAACTCAAAATTGTGGTCTCAACATTAGCTGACATTCATAGCGGCTTTAAAAGAAAAAGAAATTCAGAGTTGAGTAAACTCAAAAACAAAACTTAAAATATTTAGTTTCATTGTCCAACTTAGAATTTTATCGAAGTTTGTTGCCTTGAAATTTTGAGTTCACCCAACTTTCCTTTTTTTGCAGTGCAAGCACTAAGAGTGAAACTTCTCACATGCAACAATGCTACATTGACCAGTGGTGGAAGAAGTATTCAGATCTCTTACTTCAGTAAAAGTACTAATACCACACTGTGGAATTACTCCACTACAAGTAAAAGTTCTGCATTCAAAAGTTACTGAAGTAAAAGTACAAAAGTATCCGCATGAAAATGTACTTAAAGTACCAAAAGTAAAAGTACTTGTTATGCAGAATGGACCCACTCAGATTGATTTATATATCCTCAATATAATATTGGATTAATATTGATGCATTTATATAAGCAGAGTTTACTTTTCTCAAGGTAGGGTTCATTCTAACTACTTAATATACTGTTATGAGGTTTAATAAAAAAAAAAAAGTATAATCCCTTTAAATGTATCATGTTTTTCATGTTAAATCTTGACTTGAAAAGTAACTAAAGCTGTCAGCTAAATGTAGTGAAGTAGAAGTATAAAGTCACATAAAATGGAAATGGAAGTTTCTCAAAATGATACTTAAGTACAGTACTTGAGTAAATGTACTTAGTTACTTTCCACCGCTGCCATTGATCAATAGCAAAGTCAGTTGTTAAGTAAACAGAGCATTGAGATTCTAAATAGAAAGAAAATATCGTAGCTTATTGTCTGTATCGCACCGCTTTAAATGAACCTCTGTCTGGGTAAAAACTGTTCCACGAAAGAGCGATTGTTTGCAGACAGTTATGAGACAGGAGTCAGTGGCTGCTGTGACCTTGGAGAAGAACATTTTCCCTCTTCAAAAACTTGTTATTGAATGAAATGGTGTGCATTGATGAACAAAATGTCAGAAGAAAGTTATTAAGCCAGACACATGGGGACATTGTCTCGTAGCTCCAGGTTCTGGACGTGTCAGGGACGGTGAGTCAGTTTCCGTTTGTTTTTAAAAACAAACTTCCATGTAAACAGAAAATCTTTTACTGTGGTTAGGGTTAAAGAACAGGCTTGGGCCTCAAAACAGCTACTTCACACATTTTATTACTGGACATACTTACCCAGGTTGACTCCAAATATCAACACTGGTGTCCAACGTCAAAGTCCAGGGTTTATTCGACCCGTCCTTATTAAGATGTTTAGATGATTACAACACTTGGAGTTCAACAGAATACATGTGAAAAACTGTGACCAGTCCCTTGAACTGCAGACTTACCTGTGAAGAAGACATGAGCATCATTAATGACTCAGAAATCATGATGATTCACTACAGGTCTTAATGCTCAATTTGGATTTTTTACTCGATCTTTATTCATCCCTGAAGGGACATTCAGTGAGTCTGTTATCTCTGTTAGAATGAGACAGTCTGATGGCTGGAGGAGAGAAGGATCTTTTGAATCTCTCGTCCTGCAACGGAGAGAGACGAGCCGTCCACTGCTGTTTTTTTGGTCCAGAAAGGTTTTGTGTAGCAGATGATCTGGTATTTCAGGATGGCCTTGAACATGTTGACAGGTCATCTCTCCACCACCTCCTCCAGTGTGTCCAACCACAGAACCAGAACCACATATGAAAGAAAGTCAGATTCCATGTGACTAGTGCTGTCCACTAGTCTGGCAACGAGCTATTCATTTCTCCGTAGAGGAGGCGTGGTTTACGATCCTCCAGAGCCGTTTATTGGGCGCTACGAATGTCTATCAAAAGCGTCTGTACGTAGCTCTTAGCCAAACCTATCAGTTATACCAGATGACATATGTAGAGCGACAGAAATTGATGTTTACATAGCCAGACTAGCCCATCTCTATTTTGAGACTAAAATGCTCAGTTCTGCTTCTGCAACGTTTTTCTGCAGCATGTTCTGGCTCTGGCTGCTCTGTAGTTTCAGCTCACAGTCTACCGGCAGTGTGTGTGTGTGTGTGTGTGTGTGTGTGTGTCTGTGAGAGACTGTGAGTCCGTGAGATTATTTATTTTTACGCCTTATTCCCCCTCAAGTCATTCAGCCACACACATCCACTGATTTTATGGGCAATAGACGAGCTGCTGCGGGTCTCTGGGGGCTCCGCTGTCCCCCGGCTCGTAGCGAGATCACCATGGTTACAGCAGCGAGCGGTAGCGGGGCTAGTTGGTAGATTAGCCTTTGGCCAAATCCTGTCGGAAGCAAGGCTAAAACACCCCTTTTGGTGGTGAAACAGGAGTGTAAAGTCAAAGGTTGTTCTTCTTTTAAAATCAACTTTCGCTCTAAACTATTTAAAACGTCGTCTACAACTAGATCGAAAGAGAGTTTCGCGTCTGCTGCAGCCATGTTGGATCTGTAAGAAAACTACAAAACTACAAGCTTCCATCTGTCGAGTAGTACGCGTCATCGTCTTGCCGTCCCTCCCCGTTCTGTGATTGGATCCCTAAAACAGGGCTAAGAAACTGTTTGCAGGTTTGAAATGAAATTGAGCGTGCAAGACAGTATGGGTATACCCAGGCTAGCTGTCCACACAAAAAATCTGATTCACATATGAGCAACAAAAAACTGATTTGGGCCACTTTAGCCTGCAGTCTGAACGTAGCCTTGGAAGTTGCATTAATAACCACAATATATAAAATATACAATATATTACGATAAAGTGATGTAGTGCTATATCTTGAAACCTGTTCTGAAAGCTGAAATAATTCTGCAGGATACATAAGAAGCACTTAATACTGTGATACAGCAATTTACGAACAATGGGCCTCATTCACCAATATCTTCTTAAGAATCTTCTTAGATTCTTTCTTAAGTCCTTCTTAAGAAGATTTCTAAGAAGACCCTACGTAAGATTCATCAACGTGTTCTTAAGCCACTGAATTGTTCGCAGCCGTGTTCTTAAATTGATGAACGCCATCTCCTCGTAAGTTGAGCGGGCGTGCCAGGTGAGCCTAATTAACATAGGATTAGCATAGGTAACCGCCCATTAATGCCCATAAAAGGACCCATAAAAAGGAGTGCAGGGTGTGTAGACGCTTTCAAAACTTTGAAAGCAAAGCGTAAATCCGAGCACAGGGAAAATAAATAAATAAATAAATAAAATTAGCAGCCTTATTGCAGGTTGCAACAACACAAACAATTTATTTTCTGGAATAATACCTTGAAACCACAATATGTAACTGGCCGCAGAGGCCAAACTGGTCAGAGAGTTGGACTGTGATTACTTTATCAAGGACTTTTCCTCGAAGAAGGCCAGTAAAAAGTGAGTTTCTAGGACTGTAGCCGGTATCTGAGTACTCGGCAGAAACCTCAGAAAAATCCTGGATAAGAACAAAATTCATGAATGCCACAATCTTCGTAAAATCTTCGTAAGTAGGACAAATTTGTTCTTAAGAACGGTTCGTGAATGAGGCCCAATGAGGCCACATTTCGATGGACATGAGGTTGTGGTTTCAGTATCTCTGGGGCCAGCACTACAAAGGAAATAAAGCAGGAATTGGTTAGAGTGGAGGTGAGTGCAGAGGAAGTAAAGGACAGGAATCTATCGGTGAGATTGGCAGTGGCAGGGCTCTGACAGGAGATCTCACAACAGAGAGAGGGAGGAGGAGTGGAGGAGTGGAGGGTTATCTGTTGCTTATGTGCTGCTGACAGTAATAGTCTAAAGACAAGACGTTAGACGTGCAGAAGCAGCAACATTCTGGTATGGATACAGTTAGATGAATAACATCTTTGGGATAGTTGAGGCGTTTCCAGTGCATAGAGCAGTGAGAGGGACACACTGTACTGAAGATATTAACAACACACTCTCTGGAGTCTTCTAATGAACACAAACAGGAAGCAGGCAGATGAATGAAGAGGTGAAATTAAAGAAGGGAACACACGGACTCACAGCGAGCGCTTAACAATCTCTCCATCATCGTCATGTCATCACTCAATTAAAAGGTTAGGCCGTGTTTATTCTTTCTATTAGCAAGACTTGGAAAACATCAACAAGCACTTATTACCAAGACTCACCGCCTGCAGGCACAGCCACTGCTAATTGTTGTGTGTGTGTGTGTGTGTGTTTGAAAGAGAGAGAAAGGAAAGGATGATTCTCTGGAGATAAACCGCTTGTTTCTCACATCACAAGGAACATCAGCGATAATTATAATGCCACATTCAATTTTATTCAATTTTATTTTATTCAATTTTATTAACCAGTGGTGGAATGTATCTAAGTACATTCACTCTATTATGTTTATAATATTTATATTTATATAGTAATTTACAATATACATGTATAGGTATTTACAATGTAATATAAATTGTTTATAGTATATATATATATATATATATATAATTGTTTATAATATTTGTATATGACTATATTGATTATTCATATATATATATGTAAATAGATATAGAGACCTGTAGTTTTTTTACTTCTTCCTACTCCCTTTCGAGCTTGCAGAAAGTGTCTGTATTCTCAATTTTTTTTTTTGCTTTTTTGTTTTGTTTTTTATTTATTCATCTATTAATATTTAAACTTGTTTTTTTTGTTGTTGTTTTTTTTACTTGCTTGCATGTTCGAAATAAAGACAATCAATCAATCAATCAATCAATCAATCAATCAATCAATCAATCAATCAATCAATCAATCAATCAATCAATCAATCAATCAATCAATCAAAGTATTGTACAATTATGAGGTACTTGTACTTCCACATTATGTAACTTTCTACTTTTTACTCCACTACATTTAGCTGACAGCTTTAGTTCAATTAAAGTGACGAGACATTTTTTTAATTATTGAAATTTCAGAACAGTATATAACGTAGTTTAATTGAGCCCTAACTTGAGAATATTCAAATGCTGCTTACATAAATGCATCAGTAAAAATAAACATATCATATATTTGGAATATATAAAACAATCTGAGTGGTACATTCTGCTTTTACATTTGATACTTTAATTACATGTTGATGCTGATACTTTTGTACTTTTACTTCAGTAAGTTTTGAATGCAGGACTTTTACTTGTAGTGGAGTAATTTCACAGTGAGGTATTAGTACTTTTACTGAAGTAAAGGATGTGAATACTTTTTCCACCACTGGTGTTAATAAGAAACTCATACTTGTTTACCAACTGCAAATTCCACAACAGTTGAAAAAAGTTTTTTTTTTACTGATTGTGTGACTTGACAATAGTAAGATAATAAGATCCCTCTCGTGTTTGTACAGTAAAGCTCCAGCCATATAGACTGGAAAAAGAGGGAAACAGTCAGCTCTGTACCACTAAAGCTTACTACTTAACTTTAGCACTTTGCACTGATTAAACAAGCGAGATATAGCATGTTAAGTAGTGCACATTAGAGGCGTTTTCCTCTAGCTCGAGCCAGTAAAGCTTAGCTCAGCATAAAGACTGGAAGCAGGGGGACAAAATCTGTCCGCCAGTTTATTTTTGGCACATTTATTGAAGCATTTTCTGCATAGACAGCTGTTTAAATCACACAGATATCCTGCTGTATATGTGTTTTAACACACTGACTGATCAGTGCTCCCGGTCTGTTTGTGTTGCTGTTTCACTACATGTAGATCCCCAGTGGGTGGGGATATAATATCTATCTATATCAATAAATATAAACATTGTTGATTTCTTCCCTTGAAGCCGAACCTTGAAAACTGTTCAGTAAACTAGTAAAGTTCTGCTGTCAGTTGGTCTGGAGTCATATACACAAAGACACCAACAACTCTAACTGAAGATTAAAGAACTTCTGTTGCTCCCAAATCATCAGACACGAGACATGGTTGTTTACGATCAAATCACAAACCTGTAAAATGATGACAGGATATTTTTTGCATCACCTCATACACGCTCTACCCAGGCGCCAGTCGCCCAAACCAAATGGAGTCTTTCCAGTTGCATCTGACAGACAATCTGCTGTGTCCAGACCTGATTCTGTGGACATTATCCCTCCAAAAAAATGCAGATACCTTTTTACTGGCCTTAGTTTAATATCTACCACACAGACATGAAGTGAGTAAGCATATTTCCCAATATACTGAACTGTTTCTTTCAGGTGGGGCAACAGATGTGAGGACACTCCTTTAACCTTCTATGATACGCATTATGATGCCAGTTGGGAAAATGTTTGGAGTGTTTTTTGTCTTAAAATAGACTAAATACATATGACCTGAAGAAATTGTATAATTTTTTTTTTTTTGTTGAAGTTTTGGAGATTTTTGCCCGTAGGCAACATTGTGCCATAACGGTGCACAAGTGTAAAATAAAGTTTTTAAAATTAATTTTAACATAATTTATTTAATAAGCATGTGTAAAAGATTCAGTAGCTTCAACAGGGTACAATACAAAACATTATAAAAGGAACTTTTTAAACCGGTTTCTTGTCTGAATGTTGCCTGGAGGCAACATTGTACCAATGAACCAACCCATTGAAATGAATGTCACAGAAGTAACAAATAATAACCTGGTTCATTACATACTGTCTATGCACTTTATGTGTTCTTTATGCACACTGTTCATTGCACCTTATTTGTTTCATAGCACCAACATTTTTATACTGTATATTCATATTTATTCTGCACTGAAATTCTACTCCTAAATACATACTCCTTCTTTAGACACTTTATATTTTATTGTATTTTTATTGTATTTTTATATTTTATTGCTTGAAGTATGCCTAGATTGTTCTTTTTATTTAATTGTCATTGTCTATGTGTGTAATGCTGCTGCTACACTGTAATTTCCCAGCTTGGGATAAATAAAGTATATCTATCTATCTATCTATCTATCTATCTTGAACAGTCAAAGTGCATGAAATTGTCAAAAATGAAGGTTTACTCACTTTTCAGTAGGAATTTATTTTTTCCCAGATGGAAAAGGGCCAGGAAATGACGTTTTGAGTGTTTTTGTGGCGCAAAATGGCAAAGCTGTTTGCTTTGAAAAAGTCTGCTTTAATTTGTCATGTCACAAATTAAAGCATTGCTATTGGTTCCCTATACTCTTCCCTCTCTTTTAAAGTATTGCATCACTAAAAAAGATGCATTGTAGAAATTTTACAAGAGGGTTAATCCAAAGCAGACTGAGACATCAACGTATGATTGTAAGCAGTTTGTTTGTGTATGTGTGTATGTGTTTGTGACCACATCAACATGATGAGCAGGTAAAATTAGGATGCAGAGGATAAAACGTCTCAGCCAGTCTGTGTCACTTAGTCATAGTCAGTCTTCTTTCTGTCTCCTTCACTCTCTGCCCATGTGCTGTCTGCTGAACTCATCCTGTAGGGTCCAGATAGGCATCTCCCCCACATCTCAGAGAGGACACACACACACACACACACACACACCACCACGGACCACAGCGCAAGTCAGCCTCAGTATGAGAGTGTGTGGCTGCACTTTAAGTTATGTGTGATTGAATCTTAGCGAATGAGATAAGGTCCGTGCTCCGATCATGCTGTTTGTGTGAAAATGCGAGTGTGTGTTGTGGCATGTGTGTGTGTGTGTGTGTGCCTCTGCAAGCACATAATACGTGTGTGAGCAAAGCAGGAAGCAAACTGCTCTGCAGCGCGATGGTGGCGATAAGGGCGGGTGTATGTGTGTGTCACCAGGGAGGTGGGATGGGGTTCAGTGGTAGGACACGCTCGTCCATGCTGGTATTCGTGAGAGGCTCCCAAATACCAGGGTGGGATGGGAGGAGGGAGGAGGAGGTGGTGGGATGGTGGTGGGGAGTTGTGGCAGGGAAATGCCCAAAGCCTGGTACTTTATCTCTACAAGCAGAAATCTTGCTCACTGGCACAAAACAAAGCAAGAAAATAAAGCCAGCCCTACCCATTAAGGGATACAAGCAGACAATAATGGGAAAAAATGACTTCTTAAAACTCCCTAAACAAAAACCATTGGTAACACTTTACAATAACCATCATTTATAAACGGTAAACAGATAGTTTATTGATGTTTAGTCATCATTTATAAACTGTTTATAGACCATTTAGAATGGTAAATACATAATTTATTAATGTTTAACTAACTTAATCGTGTATAAATGGCAAAAAGATGTATATTCGTTAATAAACATGTCTATTAATGTAAGTTTATAGTTACTTTACCATTAACAAACAATTAAATTATAATTAATTGTTTATAAATGGTTTTAGTTGCACCCATTTTAATATTTTTAACTTCATATTAAGTATGTTAATGATTTTGAAATGATTCATATACCTTTAAGAAATTGGTTGAAAACATTTAACGACTAAATATGTAAAGCTTTGTAAATGGTTAATAATTGGTTTATAAACCATCTATAAACATTATTTATTTGGTTATTGTAAAGTGTTACCAAACCATTTCCTGCAATTTCTGCAAAATCGGAGGTGGGTGAAATGGAAAATTTAGGCTAAGTTAGTAATTTACCATTTCCCACTGAGCAAGTAGTATACAATATAATAGCCTTGTTTCCATTATAGTTTATAATGAAATTAGCAAAATTTCGCTTGAAAATTCATTGCCATCTTCACTGCCGTCGTCTGACCAAAGTATGTTTGTGCAGCTTTGATTATTTGCACGAAACCATTTCACCAAAACTTCCCTAATTCGTCCCCAAATGTGCATTAAGGACAATGGGAATTAGGGACATTTCCATCAACTGGTTTAGTGCAAATAAACTGGGTAATCCATCAGTAAACAGTAGAAGAAGAAGTACAGATTGCACGAGAGAGAAAAACAAAAACAAAAAAAGAAGTTGGTTTGGCCACCCATGAGAGAAAATATGTCTTTAGGAATTGGATTCAACTTGCCAACTTATAATTGTTCTTTCATGTCAGAGTGGAAACAGCTGATGGGTCATAAGAGTAAGATGGCGGAAATGTCAGAACTTATTCCAAAAAAGGCGTTTCCGTCTCCTGTTTAGCTCATTACTACAAGGAGAAGATTTCAGACATCTGGAGGGAGCTTGGAGTACACTGTAAAAAAAAGCCAACTTGTATTTTTTGCCTAAAACAGTGATTTAAGTTGCTAAAACTTGGAAATATAAATTATTGACATTAAGGGCAACAATGTAAGTTAGCACAACAAAGGAAGCCAGTTGTCTGCTCAAAAACAAGTTGGTGAGTTGTTGTTACTTATATCTTTAAGTTGGGGTTCACAACAAGGGACAATAGTTCTGATAACTCTTATTTCTTTGTTGTGAAATGCAGGAAATCGGTGAAATTCTGTCATTAGCGAAAGCTAGCAGCTAACTGATGCTAGCGGCGCTACTTGTTACAGCTACAAGAGTAGCCATTAGCGTATCAATGCTAACTCAAAATTGTGGTCGCAACATTAGCTGACATTTCATACAATCGTGCCGATTCAGCACATTGCAGAAGTTAGCAGAAGTAAGGATTAAAGGCTATTACAATGTAAAATTATAAGTTCAAATATCTGAATTCAGAGTTGAGCAAACTCAAAAACAAAACTTAAAATATTTACTTTAATTGTCCAACTTAAAATTTTATCAAAGTTTGTTGCCTTGAAATTTTGAGTTCACCCAACTTTTCTTTTTTTGCAGTGTAGAGCCAGCTGAATGAGTTCGGGCACCTGATCAGGATGCCTCCAGGGCCCCTCCCCGGGCACATCCAGGGCTCAGAACATGCTGAGGCACTATGTGGCTCATCTGGCCGGGAAACGCTTCGAGGTCGCCCAGGAGGAGCTGGAAGTTTTGGCTGAGAAGAGGGATGTCTGGAATACTTTTCTTAGCCTGCTGCCCCTGCGACCTGGCCCCAGATAAACAGATAAAAATGCATGGATGGATGGTTGGATACATTTAATTAGATGTTATGACTGCCACTCTGTGCCAAATCCAAATAATGTGTTTATTTTATGGACAGAAAGACATTTATTGCAGTTCAATTAACACCTCCACTACAAGCTGCAGTGGCATAGAAGTGTTCATGGTCATAATACATTTTTTTTTTTACTTTTGTGTTTAAAATGTTTATATGAGGAAATATTACTATGGATCCAATGGTGGCCCTACTAGGTCTATTACCAAAAGGCATTGAAGGAAGAGCCAAAAAATATCTTTTACGGATATTACTAGCAACAGCAATTAAATGCATTACAGTAAGGTGGTTGAAGCCTTACCCCCCAACATATAGTATGTGGTCTGAAAAAATAAAGGAAATATATCAAATGGAACAAATAACATACTCCTTAAGACTTCAAAAACATATATTCACTAAAAGCAGGAGCCCTGCCATAGGTATACTGATATCATTTTATTTCTTTTATTCCATTTTAATTTATATTTTTCTTTGTCATTTTAGTCTCTGTATTTTTTTTTTTTATGTACCATAAGTGTTACCATGTGTATGAAACAGCAGATATGTTGAATATGATTCTGTACACGATTGTGAATGAAACTTAAATAAAAACTAAGTTAAAAAAAAAAATGTTTATATGAGTCAGTACTAGCAGTTCTATGCATGTTTTGGTGCATATAAATCTATGTGAATAATCCCGCCTTTCTCTGTGAATATGTGCTTGTGGACCCATACAGCAGTGTGAGGGGTGTCTTGTGTGTGTGTGTGTGTGTGTGTGTGTGTGTGTGTGTGTGTGTGTGTAGCAGGTGTCAGCAGTGACAGGGGGGAAATGTCTGAGTAGACTTTGGCTCTGAGCTGAAGTGTGAAGTGACATTCAGTACTAACACTCTCAACCCTTAATTGCTGTTACTCGCAGCTGTTCTTCAACAAGACACACATGCATATTACACATAACTCGTGTATGCTCATGAAAATGGTGCAAACTCATATATTGCCAAACAAAGAGTGCACAGAGAGAGAGAGGGGGGGGGGGGGGGGGGGGGTCTGTTTGGGTGATTTGAAGTGTGATACAGTTGGAAGAGAAGCGTAACACTGACAGTGTCACTGACAGTCCTCCGGTGCATGGTCATGTTCGACAGTTTGTGCCAATTAGTGCACCTGTTCATCGTAGATAAGGTATGGATTAATGTGATGTGATTCTACACCAGTGTGAAGTGCTGTTCTGCATGTCACGCTGACCTGATTGAACCAATCATGGAACCCATCGGCTACGGGGTGGAAGTCACCACATCTATACCTACTACTACCCTGAAATAAATGCAGCAAATAAAAAACTTTTTAAAAATGTATTTGTGTGGGCACCAGGGTGGGACGGCCCCACATTCTGGCCTTGATGCCCTGTGAAAAAATGTTCAATTTACGGCCAAGGTGGCCTTTGCGCCCCTGTCAAAGTTCCAGTAAACACAACGCTAACCCGACTCCCCTTCCACTCCCTGTGTGCATCAACACATGGCTCATTTGAATATTCTAATGAGCCATGTGTTGATGCACAGCACAGGTAAGCTAGCGGGACAAGCTGTTTTGATATGTTGTGACTGAAGTATGTGGTAGTATTTGACAGGACTTAACATTTATGTTTTTATAGAAAGTACTATTGATAGGTAATTACCATTGTATTTGCCTATTTAAAGTCGACTCGTTGACGTTACATTTTTGCGTCATGAAAACTAGCGATAGCTAGCTAGGTGGGATAGCGCTAACGTCTTCCCTAGCTCAGGGACAAGGGCTCGACATTTAGCTGATGTCAATTTCACCTCAGCAGGTTCCTTTTTTATGGCAGGAGGAGGCATTTCTCTTTCCTTACTCTTTGATGAACTCAGGCAGGAGATTCATTTTGCCGTCTTTTCAAAACAGGTTCATTTGTCATCTTCCAAAAAGGTCCTTTCAAATATATTTAATATATTGTGCATTAATGTTTCTTGGTGAATGAGAATAAGGTATTAATCTGAAAGGTAAAACCAGCGTAATTTAACCAAACGGCCTTTATGCCCTGTCATGTGGCCTTTGTGCCCTTAAAATAAGTGTGAACAGGAAGGCCAAATGGCCTTGCCCCTAAAATGACGAAATTCCAAGCCTGGTGGGCACCCCATTCAAATGTTATCAGATGATTGCATGGGTGTTATCAGAGGTTATCAGCTCGTAAGTTTGGGCGAGTAGCGGCTTGCTTCACCTGCTGGTAGGCCAGTAGGTTGTTATCAGCCAATATAATGGAAAGCTGAGCCCTCTAGCAGCTGTAGTAATTATGAACAACGGCATGGTGGAAGTGATGAGACAGAGTGTGAAAGCGAAGGAGGAAGTAAGAGTATAAGTCGTGAAAAGACAGGTAGAAACGGGGTTTGTGTCCCATGTCAAAACAGTCAGTTAACATCCTTATAGTACTGGTACTCCCATCATCCTCATAACACTTTAACTTCTGGCATTTTAAACTATCTTTTATAATGAAATATCTGATTTTTAGACAGATTTTTGCTGTTGTGGATGTCACACTGACCTGATTGTAACATAGAACCAAATCTCAGAACCCATTGGCTATCGGTTTGACAATGATTTAGCCTTGAGGGACGAGGGCTGATACTTCTGGGGTTCCAGTGGAGACAGTAGATATCCAGGCCAAGACTTATGTGTGCTGGTCATTGTTTTCAGTCTGATTAGCAACTTGAGATGTTAGAATGAAGTTGGAGAGACAACGTTGAAAGTGAAGCCAAAATACCTCAACTGCCCCCTGGTGGCTGGCTGCAGTACAGGTCATAAACCCCTCCCTCGCCATGTTAGCATGTTGTCTGTCATTTTAGCTAGTTCCTATAACTCTGATGTATGTTCATTTTTAGCTTTCAGCTAATGTGTATTTCTGGGTTTGCCTACAAACGGCACAGGAAGAGAGTGATGAGGCGACAGCACCAAACAAAAGCCGTGCCCCAAAACAAACACGCAAACACAATGAGCATTGAGGGAGCTGAACACACACACACACACACACACACACACACACTTACTTTGAAAATACTATAAGTAGAACAGAATTCCAATGTAAAGTCAGCTTATTTGCAAAAATGTGTGAATCTGTGTATTAGGCATTTAAATGTATATCCTTCCTTGTGTGTGTGTGTGTGTGTGTGTGTTTGTGTGTGTGTGTGTGTGTGTGTGTGTGACACAGAGTGAGGGAGTAGGATAGCTGGTTATGTTTTATTATTAAATATGAAAACAAATGATTTAATTCCTTGCTGAGATTATGAAAGTGTGTGTGTGTGTGTGTGTGTGTGTGAGAGAGAGAAAAAGTATGTGAGTCATGTTTGTTTTCATATTCATTGTCAAAATAATAACTGTTTGTTGCTTGTTGAGATAAGTGTATGAAAGTGTGTGTGCCAATATGTCACACGTGTGTGTTTTTACACACTTACAATGCCTGTTGCAGTAAAAATAACAGTTTTTAACTCAGTCACACACTGAAATACAATCCAAAACACTGGGGGCTCCTCATATTCAAGCCAAATTATTGAGCGTGTGATATCCATCTGCCGGCGTGTGGCACTGCGAGGTGAAAGAGAAGCCGAACAGAGGGATGAACGGGGGCGAAAGGTAAATATTTGGTCTAGTTTAAGTGCTGGTGTTTACGTTAAGAGTAGCGAAGCTGTTTGTTTGAAGCCTCTCTCCCCTTCCAGTGTGTAAACTTGGCTACCAGATAAAGACTCGGCCCCGCTTGCCTCCCAGAGATGAAGAGAAAGAGAGTGAGGGAAGGATAACAAAATAAACACAAAACAAATGAAGGAGTGCTTTTCTAGCAGCTCCTATCTCTATCAGGAACATTTACTGTACCGTGGCACAACAAATAATAAAGTGACAAGTGAGCAAAACATAAATAACACTGCTGCGGACCCACACGAGACACAAAGACAGGGAAACAAAAGCACAATGGCAGGCAAACACACTGATAAAAAGATCAGCTGAAGAAAAAAAAAAAGTAATTCCCACGAGCCTACAGCATCACGTCTAAATCATTCTGTGAAAATATGTGTTTTGGCCGGGACAGAAATGCAGAAAAAGGTGATAAAATGAGGCGTTGCTGGAAAAAAAAATCTGCAGGGATAGATGAGGACAGAAACATGCAGACGGGGGAGAAAGAGAGGCAAAGAGACGCAGATCTTAAGATAGAGAGCGGGCCAGAAAATGAGAGAGGTTCAGCCGGGCCAAAGATGAAGAGATAGCTCCGCCAATAAGGTCCAGAGTGTGAAAGAAAGAGGCTTTTCTGTAAAGTTCAGAGAGGCTGTCAATTCAAAAGGAGTCCATGATCCCACAGAATATTTATTCAGCTAATAGAATAAAAAGAGGGAGGGAGGGATAGATGGAGGGTATGTACCATGCAGGGCTGCATACGATGAAGAAATGGCAACTTTACAAATACACTACTGGTCAAAAGTTTTAGAACACACCAACTTTTCCAGAATTTAATTGAAAATGATGCAGTTTAATGTCTCAGTGTACTCTGAAATTAATGCACATTTGCAACATTTAAAATTCTTTATTGAGCATGATAGTGTTTTGAAAGTTAAAAAAAAGATTCAAAATCACATTTTATGTTGGACTAAAGGACTAAAAAAAGACACAAAATGACACAAAATGACTAAAAAAAGACACAAAATGACCAAAAAAAGACACAAAATGACTTACAAAGACATGAAAAGAATTCAAAAATGGACAAAATAGCCCAAGACTCCATAGAGCTCCATAGCTGTTCATTTGACTTGAACTGCTTGAATTTCAATAAAAAACTGGAAAAATTGGGGTGTTCTAAAACCTTTGACCGGTAGTGTATATTCTGCATAACTAAACTAAACCCTGATTAAATGAAACAAAAAAGATATTTTTAAAAGTAATAACTTGTTTCACTGTGTAGGCACCCGATTCAAATGTTATCAGATGATTGAGTGGGCGTTATCAGTAGTCATCAGCCCAGAAATATGTGCCTGCTCCACCTGCTGGAAGGCCAGCAGGTTGTTATTGGCTAATAGAATGGACAGCTATATTAACATGTGTTGTTTAGTAGCGCCTTGTACCAGCTGGAGTATTTACGACGAACAATGCCAAGGAGGAAGTGGTAAGGTGTGTAAAGAGAGTATAAGTCGCTTAAAGTTGCTCTCAGGCCGGGCAGAAGGGGCAAATGCACTGTAAAAAATGTTAAATTAAGCATTATTTGTGTGTTTTTTTAAGGCCGACATAAATATTCAATCAATATCACTTTTAAATGTTCCAGTTGGTATTTTGCATACATATATATACATAAAAAGACACTGAGCCTCCACTATATCCTTGCTCTGACTCTAGACTATAGATCCAGAAACTTAATTTCCTCATCTTTGATTGCCTATTTACAATAAAACTAAGGGGAAATGGTCCAATGACTGTGCAAGATGGGCAATTTGGTGGCCATTTGATACAAATTAGAAGGTCAAAAACTCAAAATTTCGCTTGGCAACCATTTTTTTTGGACTCAGCACCCTTGAGATATGTAAGGTAGGCCGGTTCCTGACTTGTACCCATAAATGCTCCTCACTTCTTATAGGAGGCCTTTATTCTGAAATCTGTCTAGACTAATAGTTGTCTGTGTGTCATGTTTTTAAGTGACCAACATAAAGATGGGACTTCCAGTACTCATGTTGTTGCTATGACGTATGGGAGGTTCAGACCCAAATGCACAACTCAGAAGGCAGGTTTACAGTGTAACCACAGTCTTTTATTGATATTAGCAGAGGTCATGCGCATGGGGAATGGTAGGTGACGAGTGCTCAGGAACAGGGAAACAAAGTCCCTTGTTTGGTGTCCACCATGTTGTAGTGGCGTCGCTGTGGAGAGAACAGGTCTTGCAATAAACTCACACGACTGAGGAGCACATGGTGGCAAGCAGGCAGGCAATGGAGCATGAGACACAAAGAAAAACCCAGAAATAATTAGCATACAAGCTAACAAACACCAGGAGACATCAAACACAATTAAGAGGCCAAGAATCGAGGATCTACTACGATGGGTGATGAAACAGTCCGGCAACGAGTGAAGAGAAGACCTGAATCAGGTTCACCTCGTGCTGCCTGTGAACAAAGCCACGCTTTACACACACACACACACACACACAGAAAACAGACAGGTGAGGATACACAGGAGGATCAGACAAACAGGGAAAGACAACAACAAACACAAAGGGGCAGGAGGAGCTGCCAGGCACAGATCCTGGCAGTTTTTCTCCTAAAACCTTAACATCCGGCATTCACATGCATTTATTTCACTTTTAATAATAACATAATAAAAACATTGTCCCTCAATAAAAGTCATTTCCATCCATTTTTCAAAGGATGGAAAGGAAGAAGTTCAGCTCCAAATATGGAAGCAGTAATGTCCAAAAAAGAAACAATCCTTCAGCATTTTAATGTGTTATATTCAAGTACATCCGCCTTCTGGTGTGAGTGAGATATACTCAAAAAGAAAATACAAAGTACAACGTTGCCCTCGCAAAAGTTGTAGCTCGCTGCTTTGACATGGTGCGTCAGTGGGCACGGTGTGACCTCGCACAATAGATAAAAGGAAAAGGATTGAAGGTCTAAAGAGGGCTACTGTGTGTGTGTGTGGATATACTTCTGCTGCTCATCAGACTGCTGAATGTCTGAATATGTGCATGACTCCCGAGGGTAGCCAACATTCAGTATTCTATATACTTCCACATAGAGAGAAAAAAATTATAACAAAGGATGCCTTAAACTCAGAGAAAGAGAAAAATATAAAAATATGTAAAATATATATAGTTTATATATGACCTAAACCTAGGTCAGAGGTTTTGTAGCCTAAATTCACAGAAACTGCGCCTTTTTTTTTACAACCGCAAACTGTTTGTGTGTGTGTATATATATATATATATATATATATATGCCCCTTTATACTTATTATTTTATTATATTATTTATTTTTGAATCCAAAATGTCTTTTTTTTGGGTCATTTTGTGTCTTTTTTTTAGTCATTTAGTGTCATTTATGGTCATTTTGTGTCTTTTTTTTTGGTCATTTTGTGTCTTTTTTTGGTGATTTTGTCTTTTTTAGTCATTTTGTGTCTTTTTTGGTCATTTTGTGACATTTTTTTGGTAATTTTGTGTCATTTTTTTGGTAATTTTGTGTCATTTTTGGTCATTTTGTGTCTTTTTCTAGTCATTTTTTTTAGTCATTTTGTGTATATATATATAAACGTATGTGCTACTTTTAAAATGCTCTGTTCTGTACCGTGAGCCACGAAACGCTCATATGAGTCGTTATGGATGGTTTTGACGTCCATTTTGTTGTTTAGGTTGGAGATCTTGTTGATTTTAAATGATTGTGTTCTTTATAATTTAGACTAATACTGAATTTTAAAAAAACTGCTTTCAGTTTCTCTGCTGCATCTACCTGGAACATCTTACAACATTCACTCAAAGTCAACCCAATTATAACTATGGGCCAGTTTAAAACTATGATAACCGATAACTCTGCCTTTCACTGTAACTGTTTTTAATATTTCCAAGTGTTTTGTCTGTTGTTGTTTGTTCTTCATTGTTTTCTTTGTACTCGACATCATTGTAAATGAGGGGTTGCCCTCAATGATTCCTTGAGAAATAAATAAAGGAAATTAAACATGGGGTACTTTCTGGTAAATAATGCTAACTATAAAAAAGTCTTTACTAAACAATGTTATTTTTGGATTCTGTTAAATTGGAGCACATCGTAGGATAAGGCAGCAGGTCTTCTTTGAAACAACCTTTAGCAATAAGCCAGGGCAAGCTGTCTGTAATGTGAGAGGCTTTATCTGCTCATCTAAACGATGGTAGCAGGACAGTAAGAAGACTATTCAGAGTAAGAAAATCAACCTGAAACAATAAAAGTGAGGGGGACATGTCACCCTCTCCATCCCCAGGGGAAATCATGCCCTCTGACTTATTCCCCACAAATATGTCCCACTCACACTGTAAAAAAAGAAAAGTTGGGTGAACTCAAAATTTCAAGGCAACAAACTTTAAGTTGGACAATCAAACTAAATATTTTAAGTTTTGTTTTTGAGTTTGCTCAACTCTGAATTCAGATTTTTGTCAACTCAACTGTAAGTTGTACTAACTTATAATTTTACATTGTAATAACTTTTAATCCTTACTTCTGCTAACTTCTGCAATGTGCTGAATTGGCACGATTGTAACGCCGCTATGAAATATCAGCTAATGTTGTGACCACAATTTAGAGTTTGCATTGATATGCTAATGGCTACTCTTGTAGCTGTAACAAGCAGCGCCGCTAGCATCAGTTAGCTGCTAGCGTCAGTTAGCCGCTAGCTTTCGCTAATGACCGAATTTCACCGCTTTCCTGCATTTCACAACAAAGAAATAAGAGTTAGCAGAACTATTGTCCCTTGTTGTGAACCCCAACTTAAAAATATAAATATTTTAAGTTTTGTTTTCGAGTTTGCTCAACTCTGAATTTCTCTGGCACGATTGTAATGCCGCTATGAATGTCAGCTAATGTTGTGACCACAATTTTGAGTTAGCATTGATACGCTAATTACTACTCTTGTAGCTGTAACAAGCAGCGCAGCTAGCATCAGTTAGCCGCTAGCATCAGTTAGCCGCTAGCTTTTGCTAATGACCTAATTTCCCAACAAAGAAATAAGAGTTATCAGAACTATTGTCCCTTGTTGTGAACCCCAACTTAAAGATATAAGTAACAACAACTCACCAACTTGTTTTTGAGCAGACAACTGGCTTCCTTTGTTGTGCTAACTTACATTATTGCCCTAAATGTCAATAATTTATATTTCCAAGTTTTACCAACTTAAATCACTGTTTTAGGCCAAAAAATACAAGTTGGCTTTTTTGCAGTGCACTTGTAGCTGGCATTGTTCCTGAAGCCACACTCTCTTTTCCCACACCCCCCCAAAGCAAACCCCGAAAATCTTGAAGAATCTGTAAGAGGTGAAGAACAACATTACACTAAATATTGATTGAGATGGTTATTAATGAAATATAAACAATGTTAATTTGGATTTTTAAGTTTCTGACACTTTTGGATAATTAAATATGCCCCGAAATGTGTCAAATTGACACATTATTGCTGTTCCTGAGAAACGAACAGGAGGGTTAAGAGCAAGTCTGTCTTATCTCCTATATGATTTATTCACATTAGTGCAATACATACTGCCAATCATAAACACCATAATGTCATATTAAAAATTCAAAGACCACACAAAAGGCTACTGAGAAGCTCAGTATTTAGCCAATAAAAGATCACTCAGCAGCTTTCCCTCTCAGTCTTTATTGGAGCTTCTTTGATGCTGATGTATTTTGATTGGGAATTAGTTTTCCTCCCCCTTCGACAGTGTCGACCAGCTAAACAAGACCCAGCTGTCCAAGCCAGTGATTACATCTCATCTCCCCACTGTTTGCCCCAAATACCCCACAGCAGACTCCCATCAGCAGCAAATAAGAGCGAGGCTGCATGCAGGCCTGTTATCTAGACATGCATAGGTGGGTGGGTGTGATACGCTTGTGTATGTGTGCAAAACGCCATTTTTATGGATGAAAAGATGTGCAGAGAGGATAGGAATAGTTAAAGAAATGTATAACATGGAAAGGTTAACATTTTCCCTGAGATACAGTACTGAAAAAGGTGACCAATACTGGAAGAAATGGAGGGACTACATGTATGAGAGGTGATTGCATATTCTGTGTGGGAAAATCTCTTTATTTTATATTATTGTATTTTTCCCCTGGGTCAGGAGCGTTTCTCCCCCAGTATAAATATGTATATATATATTCCATTTCCGCTTGTTATGGGGTTCTTTTTTATTTTATTTTTTGTGAGTTCTGCCAGCCCTTTGTTTAGAATAAAACCTGCCATTGTATTTTGCTATGGATGACTCTGTCTGATGTACCTGTTCTGTGTGTATAATTATATGTTTGTGTTTTGTTTTTCAATGAAAAATCAATAAAAAGAAAGTAAAAAAAAAAAGATGTGCAGAGAGGGCGGTTCTGCCAATGCGTGGGTGTGTGTTGAAAAAGAAAGACACACAGATTTATGCTGATGGAAAAAAAAAATCTCCAGCTTTCACCCTGAGCGAGCCAACACATTCTCCAGATAGTTGGGTGGCTCATATGAAAGGCACTCGCGTGGCGGGGCAGCACGCTGATTCAGCTGCAGGTTATTGTTCCTCAAAGACGCTTTTTTACAGTGAAAATATTATGATACATCTGCACATATTTAGCTCAGGGGCCATACACACACAAATCTGTAGAGACGTAGAAGTACACACACCTCTGAGGAGTCAAAGAGTTGCATCGGAGAGTTGTCAGACGTGTGAAAATGTTGGTGGGAGAATATTCGAAAGAATAAAACCGATTATCTGCATGTCATCATCAGCTCCAGAGGGGGGCCTATTGATCAATGTGGCGACTAATCTGAACCGTTCTAACCCATGGTGGTTTCCTTCCTCCCTCTCCTGGCAACCGAGCCTTTTGAACCCCCCCCAAAAACGACAAATGTTTCTCACTAAATGTCCAATACCACGTTCAGTGTTGCTGGCGGGTACGCATGGTGTAAATAAGAAAGGAGCAGGAATTCTTTGAAGTGCTCTACATAGGGGCTCGGGGCTTCAACACACACACATCCTTGAATTGTTAGACATGCGAGGACAGTCTGTTGACTTTAACATGAAGAATAACTATATAGAAACAGCTAATCATCCCACTGATAGTCTTATTTGCTTATGTCGACCATATCCAGTCCTGGAAAAAAAATATTAGACCACCCTTTTTCTTCAATTTCTTGTACCTTTAGTTGTACCAGGCATTAAATGAACATTTGTTTCGACAAATATAATGATAACAATAAAAAATAGCTGATAAGAGTTTAATTGAAGAGCTGATATCTAGACATTTAACATGGTTTTCTTGATAATAACCAACATCATTATCAAGAAAGCCATCATTATAGTATGTGTCCAAACAAATGTACCTTTAGTTGTACCAGGCATTAAAAATGAACAAGAAATTGAAGTAAAAACTGTAGAGGCATCACAAGAATTAACATAAAACGATACAACAGCTGACTTTCTGTATAAATGAAGATGTACACATGGGCTCTGTGACTATTGAGTAATATTCAGGACCAATAATAATAATAATAATAATAATAATAATAATAATAATGACAGTGCTGCAAAATCTCCCCCGATTGTTCTGGGACATTTGGAAAATAAAACCCTTGGACCAGGGGACTATTGTCTCTTTAACGAACCAGGTCTCACAGAAATCCGTGAAATAGCCACGGATTTCGCTTAACTCAAAATCCGTGGAATAGCCACGGAACCACTCAAATTTCTGTGAAACTGACACGGATTTCTCTACAATGCAAGTTAATCCGTGAAATATTTCACGGATTTCTGTGAGACCATGTTACTTTAACCCTTCGATTTGACACCAAAGTGCTGACCTTAACCCTTTCCTTTACCTCATTTTCATCTAAATTCACCTGCAATCCCTTAAAATAGCTCCTTGACTCATGTGGTCTCGCCAAAATTCATCATAATTGACCACTTTCTGCTTTGTGTGAATGCTTGGACCTCACAGAAAAATAAAACAAGTCTTGTGTAAAGCATAAACACACAGCCCTTTGGGAGCAGTAAGCAGAAAAAAAAGTTGCAAAGAGTTGTTGCAACATCCAAGCTGCATTGTAATATAATGACACACTCCATTGCATCTACTGGAACTGTATATGGCGCGAGACCTCGGGATGACCCCGCGTGACCCTCCGGGCGCTCGGACTGAGGCGCCATCAAAACAAGGCCTCACCAGTCGCCTTTCTCCTCTCTCTCCTCTCTTGTTATTTGTTCAGTATGTAGTACAAATTTCCCCCGTGTTGCAGGCGTACAGGGATCAGTGCGGCGAACTGTGCCCAACCTCAGCTTACCTTATGGAGCTCGTTACGATGCCACAGAGTTCAGGCCTGACAGATCCAATAACCCCTCCACCGTCGTTCAGGGGAGAAATTGCTCCGAGCGATCTGCGCCGAAAAAACGCCCCACGCCTCACCCCGCGTTTAAAGTTATGATCCTTATCGTAATTAATTCAATAAAGCGGTAATGTGCTGCAAACCCGGCACCCCCCCCTGCTTGTCCAGCGTGCGGGGGGATATAGGTTTCAGCTCCGGACTCTCTCACTGACTTCAGTGTCGAAGGTAATAGGGAGCAGACAGGAGTTAGACAGTGATATGTCTGCACCGGTGCAAGTAAAGAGGCCTAATCGAATTTGTTTTAGACTTTAAAAAGATACTTTCAGGGGTTTGTGTTAATAACCTAATAATAATAAGAAATGGAAAGCCGATCCAAGGTCAACAGTGGAAGGAGGCCATTTTTAATTTGGAAAAACCGGAGTGGGCTCCAAATAATTGGCTACCATCCTGTGGATGCACACACTGCTGTGAAAAAAAAAGAGCTGCCACAACATCACAGAGCTGCAACAACTAGTAAAGAGACCAAACCATTATTAATCCTCCTATTATGTTGCGGGTCAAATTGACCCATTTCAAAGTTTAAAAACAAAACAAAAAAATAGTATTTTTTCATAAAAAAATGAAATAGCATGTTAAGGTATAGAAAAAAACATAGTTAAAAAAACATAGTTAAAAGTATTTTTTCATAAAAAAATGAAATAGCATGTTAAGGTACAGAAAAAAACATAGTTAAAAGTATTTTTTCATAAAAAAAATGAAATAGCATGTTAAGGTACAGAAAAAACATAGTTAAAAGTATTTTTTCATAAAAAAATGAAATAGCATGTTAAGGTATAGAAAAAAACATAGTTAAAAGTATTTTTTCATAAAAAAATAAAATAAAATAAATAAATAAAAAATTGCTGTCATGTAAAACCATTGTAATTCATTTGTAGGTCTTTCCAGTGTACATAAAATTAAGTTTTAGCATGCTTTTTTATGAAAAACGAGTGAGTTATCCTCATTGAACCATGAAATGGTTAGTAATGGAGTTATTAATGAAATATAAACAATTTATTTATTTATTATTTATTATTTTTGGGATGTTTTCGTTTCTTACACTTTTGGATAATTAAATAATTAATTACATGCCCCGGGTCAAATTGACCCACGAATATTATTGCTGTTCCTGAGAAATGAACATAACAGGAGGGTTAAAAACCTATTTGTTCTCCTTGGCGTTCAGTCCCAGCTAGGCAAGAATCCTTGGCTTTATTTTTATTTTTTTTACCCTTTTATTTGTCTTTTTTATCTCTAACTCTGTTTTGGATTGAGTTTTTATTACTATTTTACACTGTAAAAAATGTTTGTTTAAATTACAGTAAAAAACTGTAAAATTGCATCAGAAATAGGTCGTAAAATTAAACATTCTACATCACCGTAGTAGATACTTTTAATGACTGTAAATCAAAGAATAGCATAAAACTTTTAATTCTACTGTCATAAACTGTAGAAAACACACAGTTGTGCTGGAAAAATAAGCAATTTTTCATGTAAAATGAATGGAGAAATACCATGATGACACAATTATCCTAAAAGTAATGGGATTATTCAGTATAAATTACAGTTTTTTTGCTGATATTTACATTTACATACGCTCACTGTATTTCTTACGGTGAAGTTCTGGCAACCACAGCTGCCGGTATTTTACCGTAAATTAAACAGATTTTTTTTTACAGTATACTAAAGAGACCAAACCATTATTAAAAACCTATTTATTCTCCTTGGCGTTCAGTCCCAGCTAGGCAAGAATCCTTGGCTTTCTTTTTACTTTTTTTTACCCTTTTATTTGTCTTTTTTTTTTTAATCTCTAACTCTGTTTTGGATTGAGTTTTTATTATTATTTTATTGTTTTACTGTTTTTAGTATTTTATTGTTTCATTGTTTTTATTTATACCTATTTGTGTGTGATTTATTCTATTTTAATAACTGTACAGCACTTTGGTCAACTGAGGTTGTTTTTAAATGTCTATAAATAAACTTTGACTTGACAAACAAACATAGAAATACACAGACAGCATGTAGAATTAGCTCAATGAAATAGCATGTTAAGGTATAGAAAATAATAAAAATAAAAAGTATTTTATCTACTTATTAACCCTCCTGTTATGTTATGACCCATTTTAAAGTAAAAAAAAAAATAGTTAAAAGTATTTTTTTTCATAAAAAAAAAAAAAAAAAATGTAGAATAAAATAAAATAAAAAATCAACATCATGTTAAACTATTGTATTTTATATGTACGTCTTAGTATAGAAATAATCAAAATCAAAATAATTTTATCTTTATTATTATTATAGAATATAATAGTATTCTTAACCCATCATGTTAATCACGTTGCAGGTCAAATTGACCCATTTCAAAGTATTTTTTCATAAAAAGAAAATAATTAAAAATGTAAAATAAATCAACATCACGTTGAACCATTGTATCTTACATGTAGGTCTTTCCAATATACATAAAAAAAACTTTTAACATGCATTTTTTGTGCAAAATGAGTGAATTATCCTCATTGAACAATGATCTGTGAGAGGTAAAGAACACCACTGCCCTAAATGTCGATTAAAATGGTTAGTAATGGAGTTATTAATAACAATAATAAAAACAATGTTTATTGGGATTTTATAGTTTCTGACACTTTTGGATAATTAAACATGCCCCGGGACCCAATGTACATTATTGCTGTTCCTGAGACTCAAACATAACATGAGGGTTAATGGAAAAAATATTAGAGGGACTAAGCAAATCAAAACAGTTTTCTATGTAGGATTTAGGTCAAAACTTTAATCTAAACTGCTGCTAAGAGTTACCAGCTCATTCACGTCCCCGTGCCGAGACACATTACCTGAAATAATATCAATATTATCAGAGAAAACAGAGAGCATGTCATCACAACATTTTAGAGTAATTGGGAACGTGACCTGGATTTAGATTAAAAATAAAAGCCGGTCCTGTGTATTGTTTTACTCAAGCCGTAATTATTTCAACAGACTTCTGGAGATTGAAACACTGATTAGATGAGACGTGTTACACACTGCGAGTCACCATGTGTGCATTGAGTTGATTAAACGCATTAGATGCTCTTTAACAAGGCATTTAGCCTTTAACTGCTATTATTTATTATATATACAAGAATATCTCAGCAAATTAAAGGCGCCCTGTGCACTTTTTGACTACTTGTAGCAATTTAGAGCAATGTTTGACAGAGTGACTGTAAGAACATTCCTGCTATTGGTTTTATGATATTCTGCTGAACTAATTGGAGGAAATGTAACAAGAGACTGTCAATAATTACATCTTTTATTATGGAGGGTCAACAAAATAAACACAACATGTTTTGCATGATATCAAAAATACTTCTGAAAATGGCTGATTGTGAGCTGACTATCTCATTAGTCGTAAAGCAACTACAAGGAACTTTTTAATTTTTAATTTTATTTTAAAGAAAAGTAGGTATGTGCACAGATTACAAAAATAAATCACAAAACAAATATTCACATACCTATACAAATGCTTACACAATTCCATGTGAGTAAACAACTAAAATAATGTAACAGTTAAAATAATATAACCACCCATTCCCTGGATCCAGATTTTAATATATATTTTTTATTGGAAATTAGCATTCATAAGCATCAGTACAAGACATAACTTATTCCACAGCTGTTTTCCACATTTTTGCTTTTTAAAGGGTACATTAGAACAAAGAACCACAAAAGAAAAATAAATACAAAACAAAACAAAAAAAACATAGTATTATAATAATATATAATAATATATAGGGAGGCAAAAAGCAGAGAAACAGAAACATTAACAATTATGCTAATAATACCAATACATAAATAAACACAGGATGCCAGGTATGCTCATTAAAAAAATAAAAAAATAATAAAAGATTTTAAAAAATACCTTAATGAAATAAATGAAAATTGGATGCATCAGATCAATTCAGTTGGGGTCCAGAGAGGTGAGGGTACTCACATATGTGATGACAGGCTGCCATCTTTTATTAAAAAAAAATGGCTGCTGAGCCTCTCAAGGAATATTTAATTTTTTCTAAAGACAGAAAAGACATTAAATCACTCATCCATGAAGAGGCAGGGGGTTAGTCTGTGGGCTATGAGCGAGGCAAAAGCAATAATATCAGAATTTTCTTTAGTGAGACTAGTTGGAACAGGAGATACCCCAAAGCCCGGAAAATTAGTTAGAAGTGAACTCCAAGCCGTTATTGCCGAGTCTTTGGCTCTGTGGACTCCAGCTGTTGACAACTCCAAATAAACAATGTCCAAATTTGTCAAAATCCATGCTCGGGAGGAAAGTGAGTGTGGAGGTGTCAAACGTGTGGCCACTAATTTCTTCACAGCCTTAACACCAGCCAATAATGCTCTTCTCACGTCCAGTGTCACACAAATTTTATTTTTATCCTGACAGATCATTCAAAACTACAACTAGTATTTTCATGAGCAGCGTTACCAGTCATAAAGACGTTGATCTGCTCAGTGTGTGCACTTGCTTTGGAAGCCTAAGAGAGAGGGATTTGTAGTTGCAGTTTCTTCCCAAAATATTGAGAATGTTTCTAAGGCCCCGTTTACACCAGGACGCTCGCGGGTAAAAACGACAAAATATTTTATCGGAAGTGCCTTTCGTTTAGACGGTGACGGCATTTTTGGTGTCAAGTCAAAGTTTATTTATAGAGCACATTTAAAAACAACCTCAGTTGACCAAGTGCTGAAACCAGCCTCCAAAGTGTAAAAGTGTAATCCTCTCCTCCGTAGCGTGTCGTCTACACTGACAAGACACAAAACTCTGATCTGATCTGCTCACGTCACGTATGTGTTTACGTCACATACATGCTCCAGGACAGGAAATAAAGAAACGTGGGATTATTTCCATGGTGGGACCTTCAAGCTGCTCTGGCAGCTCTAATAAACTTACAGGAGTCTTTCCACCAAATGTCCAGGATATGTACAGATAGTATTAGTGAACAGAGAAGGATCTGGAATTACCTCCATCACATTCTGGATGCAGCGATTCATCGAAGGCGAGCCAGACGGCTGTGAACGAGACCTGGGAGATCTAGTGATGGAGGAGAACTTTGTGGAAGGAGGAGTAATGGACAAAAAAAGACACAAATTGACCACAAAAAAATACACAAAATGGCCAAAGACAAAAATTGACCACAAAAAGACGCAAAATAAGCAAAAAAGAGACACAAAATGACCAAAAAAGACACTAAATTACCAAAAAAGATGCAAAATAACCAAAGAAAGACACAAATTGACCACAAAAAGATGCAAAATGGCAAAAAACCAGCCAGACGGCTGTGAACGAGACCTGGGAGATCTAGTGATGGTGGAGAACTTTGTGGAAGGAGTAGCTGATGAAAATGTGTGGCGTGAAAACTTCTGCATGCCCAAAGATGCTCTTATGGCTTTAAGTGATGCCGCCTGGCTGCATACAATCACATTTCACACACTTTTGCGTCACCGTATGCAGCAGATTTCCTCCTGAAAACGCTCGTCTAAACGAGGAATAAAAAGTGAAGACGCGACGCCACTTTTGCGTCTTCTGTTCAGACCGTCCTCGTGTAAACGTAGCCTCAGTCTGAAGAAAAATACAATAAGCCGGTGTGATCAATCAAAGCCTTTAGTTACGTGCACGGAGAGAGTTCTCAGCAATCTCTGCCGACAAAGTGAACTTTTCTTCCTTATATACAGAGTTTCAGTCTTACATGATCAAAGAACAGGAGGAAGTTACATGATGAAGTGATTTACTTAATGTAGTTAGCATACAGGAACCAGACATTACAAAGTAGTGAGAGAAACTTCAAAGAAACAATAGAAACGTGGATTGTTTCTATTGTCATGCAAATCAACTTCAGTAAGTCTTGTCTGCCCATTTGTTCATGAGACATGATTTTAATTCACTGTGCTTTTAATGTTTATTGTTTAAATATCAAGAATCTAATACTATTTTTCCACATTCCCCGGTTTTGACACTGATGTGTCAACAAAATCTCATTAAATGAATTGCTATGAAATTATCGACTGCAAGACACACAAGTGTTAAATAAAAGAAAAATGTTTAAGATTCAACACATAGAATAAAATAAAATAAAATAAAAGGATTTTTTTTTTAGAATGAAACAGAAGAAATTTAAAAAACAAAGGAACTTCAAAAACAAAAACATTTCGATGCTTTTTCTCCGTCAAACTCATTTTCACTGTTTTTTTTCTTGAGTCCATTTTCATATGTGGTGCACATTTGGTTCAGTTTGTGATTCAGTTAGTAACCACAACTGTGGGTTGTTTTGGATCATTTTTTATTTTTTTTTCCATTCAATAAAAATGCCAAAATGGTGAGTTGTTGGTTGGTTGAAGAAGGGCAGTTTCCATCTTTGGAAAAATAAACTTGCAGAGCATGGTTATTTGCACAACAAAACATTTTTTGCATAGCACAATCTATTTACAATATTCACCACCCCCCGTTTTGACACATGACAATGGGTCAAATGTTGCCAAAAAGAGGAAAAATGGATTTTGGAAGTACTGGGAGGCCGTCTGCATTCACCCAGACTACAGATAAGATCTGTGTGCACCCTTTATTTTGTCATAATGCTTTCTCCGAAATCATTAAGGAACAGAAAAAAATGGCACCTGCAAAAATGGGGGAGGCTGGAGACAAAGCAGTTTAGTCTAGACGGAATTATCCAAAAAGTGAAAGTGAGGAGCATTTATGGGTACAAGTCGGGAACTGGCCTACTTTACTTATTTCAAGGGTGATGAATCCAAAAAAAAAAAATGGTTCCCAAGCGAAATTTTGCGTTTTTTACCTTCTCATTTGCATATCAAAATGGCGGCCGTTGGTCATTGGACCATTTCCCCTTAGTTTTTTTGTAAGTAGACAATCAAAGATGAGGAAATTAAGTTTCTGGATCTATAGTCTAGAGTCAGAGCAAGAATATAGTGGAGGCTCAGTGTCTTTTTTATGTATATATATATATATATATATATGCAAAATACAAACTTTTAAGGTGAAATTAAGCATTATTTGTGTCATTTTTTAAGGCCGACATAAATATTCAATCAATATCACTTTTAAATGTTCCAGTTGGTATTTTGCATATATATATATATATATATATATATATATATATACATAAAAAAGGCACTGAGCCTCCACTATATTCTTTCTCTGACCCTAGACTATAGATCCAGAAACTTAATTTCCTCATCTTTGATTGCCTACTTACAAAAAAACTAAGGGGAAATGGTCCAATGACTGTGCAAGATGGGCAATTTGGTGGCCATTTGATACAAATTAGAAGGTCAAAAACTCAAAATTTGCTTGGGAACCATTTTTTTGGACTCAGCACCCTTGAGATATGTAAGGTAGGCCGGTTCCTGACTTGTACCCATAAATGCTCCTCACTTCTTATAGGAGGCCTTTATTCTGAAATCCGTCTAGACTATTTGCTTTAGCAGCAATTTTCAGCAGTGAAATTGTTTTGTGACACTGGACTGGTGGAACCTGTTTGAGGTTTGCATTTACACACTGCAACAGATGCTGGCAGGAGTCATGCAGACAAGAGGTTAATGATGAGAGGTTTATGAGCAATTGGCTTTCCTGTAGAAGTGAGAAAACCACGGTTTTTCCAATAAGCATGAACGTTTTGACACACATTGAAAGCATACTGAGAGCCAGTAAGACTGTGATGTTCTGTCCTGTTCCTAAAATGAAAGCATGTGTTAATGCAAACAATTCAGCTGCCTGTGTGGACAAGTTGTCTTGCACTTCCAACTATACTGTGTTTATACAGCATGGGACACACAAGGAGAAGCATAAGATGGATCTCTCATGGCTGAAAATATCCACATACCTCATAGCATTAGAATTAGGAAAGTGTGTTAAAAGAAATCATTGTATGGTTTTGACACAGTGTCAAACACCTCCAGACAGGACTGTGGTCCTCATCGTGAAACTGTAGGAAGCAAAATTGATTGTTTTAAGAACAGTACATGTAATCATCATGATCTGAAACAGAAAGGTTAAAAGGTTTTGTCGGGTCCGGAAGTCCTAAACAAGGAGAGGCAGACAAAGCTTGTTTAGGTCAGTGAACGCAGCGTCTGTTTTTTCCCATGTGTGATGTCACACAGGGGTTGGGACATTTTGTCAGTACGAAAAGCAACTGACAATATGATACAGTGTCATTGTTTTGTTTTCTGAAAATCATAGTCATAAACAATCACAAACAAAGTTGCAACTCATATCACAATTGGTACGTTATTTTGATCATTTAATCATTTTTAGAAGGCCGCAAATTAGGTCCGGACCGCATCTAGGACATTTTTCATGTATATAAACAAAGAAATTATGTACTCTTTAGATTTAACAGGCTATTGCCGTCCATGGATTTAAAAAAAAAAAAAAGAATTTTTTTTTGATGTTTTCATCGCTCATAATGGCACAATGGTTTTAACCTTTATTTGATGGGCCCATATGGATGTGTTCCAATGTTTTGAGATGGTGGCCTCATTAGGTTGATGCCTCATGTGGCATGTTCTGTCTGTGCTAGTGCTAGATGATGTAATGTTACATTATGAAAAAAATATGATTAACTTTTTTCATGTGAATGTCAAATGCCTTAGGATAATTTCATTAAACTGAGTTTGATTCTCATGATCTGACAGTGGTGGAATGTAATACATGTTTTTATGAGTTCAATAGTTCAAGAGAGTGTATTTGTTACATACAATAATACAAGATCATTGCAGTGAAATGATGTGTGCATATATTCTAGTGACTGTGCAAAAAAACATGACAAGACGACATCAATCTGACTAAAAAGGAAACTGAAAAAACACACTGATATACTCTAAACTAAGTATACACACAGACAACAATGAACATTCAACAGTACAATTAGAAAGGCACAGTGCCAGAGTGACCGTACTGTGCAAAGTGATGATAAAATGTATTTGTAGGAGCACCCCCAGTCAATGTTTTTTCCACAGATGCAACTTATTTTTAACACACAGCTGCTTGCAGGATGCATCGTGATGAGATAATGAGTCTTGTTTGGCTAGATTAATAACTGTACAGAGTGAATTTTGGAGCCACTAAATTCATATATTCATGTAAACCAAGAGGCTCAATTCAGATCAGTTTTGAATCCTTTCAAATCCTGGCATTGTTTTCACCTGTGCTCCATCACTTTCCTTTGTAACTTTTATTTTGGTTCTTCGGTCAATTCTTTTAATTTTCCACTTGCTGATGCTGCCTCAGTATCATCCACAACTACAAAAAATATATCTGAAGACAAATCTCCAGCTTCCTTCTAACTGGTTTAACGTACTATTCACTACCAAACTTTGCCTTGGAAAATATAAACATAGGGTCCTTCTGTCTGTGTGCCGTAAAACATGAAGAATAACTATATAGAAATAGCTAATCATCCCACTTATGGTCTTATGTGCTTATGTCGGCTATATAGAGGCATCATAATTAAACTGAGACTGTCTCATTACCGGTTGTCAACTCCTTGTAACTGCTTTACACGTTAATAAATATAAGAAGATACAACAGCTGACTTACTGTATAAATGAAGCTGTACACATGGGCCCTGCGACTACTGAGCAATGTTCAACACTGCAAAATCTGCCTGATAGTTCTGGGACATTTGGAAAATACTAACCTTGGACCAGACTGGTCTCCCCTCAAAAACGTCAATATACTATTTTGCATACAGGAGCTATGGATGAGGTGCTAAATTTAGACTTTAGTTCCTCTGTTCCACACACAGGTAATAATTGTAAATTTGCAAAAGAGCAAGCACTCATCATTCATGTATTACTCATCCTAAATAAAAGGGAAAGAAGATGGGAAGTCTCGTGTTGAAACAACAGTGTAGCTGGACCACCTTAGAAAACAGGAAAGCTGGAACACTTAGTGGTGCTAAGCAGAGGAATCCAAGGCCTTCAGGCAGTCAACCCTGAGTCGTATCTCCTGTTTCACTCTGAGAGGAAGAAATGGTGTAAGATGTTAGTGGCACAGACAAAAAAACTTGGCACAGACAAACCTAAAATTGTAATATTATGAAATTCTCCCCTGGTGTTTATATTCATTTCCTTGTGATCCACTCGTGCTAGTAGAAGATGTTTGTGAGATGTTGGAAACGAGCAAACATTGGTCACAAGTACAATGATTTGGGGAGAAGTCTGTGTGATAATATGGGGGGGGGGGGGGGTTTAGTGGGTGGCAGTGTGTGTGTGTGTGGGGGGGGGGGGGGGTGGACAGCTCCTCAGTCAGCTCAGGATATTTGACCAACGTTTGCACCCACTCCCCCCCCCCCTTCCTCCTCCCCTCCCCTCTCTGAGTCCCCCCTCAGATTGATTAAATTGGATCAAGATGACACCAATAATTGGCTCAAGCTGGGGCCGGTGTGCAGACCCAACGATCCATATCTAACTCCTTTTGTTGCGATGGTGTCCCTTTTCCCGCGCCGCGCTACATTTGGAACGGGTTTACCTTGGCTCCGTCACAAGCGTTTTAGCCCCAATCCCCCGCTGAACACAACAGCCCGCTGACATCATGAGAGCGACGGAAAGGTTACATTTCTCGCAGATGTCTGGGAAATTATCGACGCGCTCGCTGGCTTTTTATGGTCACCCGATTCATCCCTTTTGTTGAATATCCCCATGAGGGAGAGAGAGAGAGCAGATGAGGTGTTTTGGTGTGAAATGTTCCCGTTTGATATTAATATCCATGACCCTTTGGAGTATTTTGAGTGTTAAGAAAAAGTGATAGGAATCTTTACTTGATCAATGTATAGATACAAAAGGAAATGGTAAATTGGATGTCTTACAGACAGAGTGTAATTTTGGCAAAGGTAAAAAGAAGACAAATTCATTTTATCTGCATGCTCTTGACATCCAGGGAAATTCAAATTCTGCTGCAAAAAAAACAGCCGACAGATGAGAGAACGCTGCTGCTAATCAGCTCGACTCTGCTTCATTCCTTCCACGAGGGCGGATTTATTTTTTATAGAGATGGCAAAGCAAAATGTTTGAAGCTTTAATGAATTTAAAGTAAATTGTTACAAAGTGCAGCAACGTGAGCACAGAAAAGCTTAATCAGAAACAATATACACCTCACAGCTCCGGCTAGCGACCTGCCGTTGCCTGCTAAATAGGTCTGACATGTTTGTTATGCTTAGAAATTCCTGACTACTGGAATCTACTTTCACCCCTCAGGTTGCTGATTTTCCTGGCCACTGCATCGCCTCGGCCCCTGCTCCTTTTTTACATCCTTAAAAGGCACATAAACATTGCAATAGCACTGTGAAATCTGTTTGATATGCAGAGCCGCCGATATGAAACCATGCAGTGCTTTTTGCAGAAATGAGCCAATAATGTAGGGCAGTAAACCAGGTAAATGGTGCAGGTTATCAGTGCAGAATCAGATGCCCCGTCTGTGCCCCGGCTGGTGCATTCGATCAGGCACTCTATATAATGCTCTATAGGCTGAGGTGATCCTTCTGACAAAACCCTAACCTGTCACATCTGATCGAAAGCAAAGCCTCGCGGATCCCAATCGCTTCGTCGCCAAGGTTACTAATCAGATTTCCATCCAGTACAGCCGCATGCAGGATTTCCTGATCAAACGCTGCGACTTGGCCCCACCGGCCGGCCCATGGCCCATTATCTAACATGTTTTCTATGCGCCGGGGTCAAGCAGAGTATAAAGCTCAGGGAGAAACACTATACCTGTCTTCTGGAGCAGGTTGGAGGTAGAGCCGTGCACCGACAGGTTAAAAAGGAAAGGAATTGATCTCAGGAGGGTCAAAGTCAGGACTCGACTCACATCGGGGGACAAATCCAAATAACACTGGAAAATATTAAGAGCTCTATCAGTCCGGACGTTTCTGAAACACAAGATTGTTACACGTCTGTTGTCTATTTATTCCTCTTATCAGTTATGTGTGTTTGTCCCCAATCACTTGAAAACATTTGCATAAAATCAGCTATGTTATATTTTTGAACTTTTTGTAGATTGCCACTCACTGAAAGAGTGTTTCAGAGGTGGTAGCCCGGGTTTAAACCAATCAAAGAAGGCTGCAGTAATGCTTTGAGTCACCGTGGAGCCAATCACATGGTCCCCTGTTTATTGACACAGAGCTGACCTTTGAACCCAGCCTGTGCCTGCCAAGAGGTACGGTATTAGTCATGGTAACTCGGTGTGTGTGTGTGTGTGTGTGTGTTTGTGTGTGAGAGAGATATTTGGCCGCGGCTAAGCGTCCTTCAACAGCAGCCAAAGCCAATACCTGTCTAATTCTCCAGATCATGGGAATCATTGGAGGTGTAAACATGCAGAAACTAAATTATCAAAAGACAAACTCTGGAAAAAAAGATGTGATGTGACGGGGAGAGGGCCTCTTATCTGCAGCAGGAACGGTTTTGTGTTCTCGTTGAGTTTACTGTTGCTGAGAGGAAGATGAGAAGATCAAAACCATTCACATGTCCGTACAATAAATTAAGAACTGCCACCAGCTGCTGGTTAGCGTAGCTTAGCATTAGTGAAAAGGATAGCCTGGTTCTATCCAGAGTCAAAGTCAAAGTGAACTTTATTGTCAACCAAACAATGCAACAGGTAGTCACACAGATGATTGAAATTGCATTTCCCCATACTCCAAATGTGCAAGTAGAAATATAACACACAGCATGTAATATACAAGAAATAGTGCAAGCAGGCAACAATAATGGTCACATCATTTTCATAGACAATGGACCTATAAGTTATATATAGAAAATGCACTGTTATGTGTGCCAGAGTGTAGTCAATTGTTGAGGTATGTTATTGGAACATGGTCTCACAGGAATCCGTGAAATAGCCACGGATTCGCTTAACTCAAAATCCGTGGAATAACCACGGAAGCGCTCAAATTTCCGTGAAACTGACACGGATTTCGCTACAATGCAAGTTAATGACAGTCATATCCCGTGGCTATTCCATGGATATTTGTTCCTATTGGTTTGTTCCAAGTCACGTGACTTTCAAGGTCCCGGCGGTCAGAACAAAAAACATGGCGGACAGTTCGCTCATTTTTAGTGAAAAAAATCAATATTTTGACTTAGTTTCTGCATAAAAATGGATTTTGATCACATTTCTAGCGAGAAATATATGTTTTATTTTCTAAATATTCACTCAGTGAATGTACATAATCACTTTGTATGTTGGAATAGCCACGGGATATGACTGGCATTAACTTGCATTGTAGCGAAATCCGTGTCAGTTTCACGGAAATTTGAGTGAATCCGTGGCTATTCCACGGATTTTGAGTTAAGCGAAATCCGTGGCTATTTCACGGATTCCTGTGAGATCATGTTGATATAAAGGGTCACCATTCAACATCTGGTTGGACTAAAAGACACTCTTTAAGCCTGTTTTTGATTGCCAAAATTTGCATCTTAATTAATATCACAGCTAGCTAGCAGCATTAATAATAAAATAATAATAATACATTTGATGTTTATAGTGCTTTTAAAAGGTTCTTTTAAAAGGTAACAAATTTGAGACACACAAACACAAAATGCAGAAAAAAAAACAGAGATGAGAGATTTTGAGTTCAGGGTTGGTTGTGGGAGTCAGGTCTTGTAAGCTACCTTTTTTTTTTTTTTTAACACTTTATTTGTGATTTTTCAATTATCATACAGAACAACCATATTCTCTGTTTTACAAATAATCACCAAAAAAACAATCCTGAAAACAAACAGAGACAGATCAAGCTCAAAATCAGCGTGACAAACTCGTAGTAGACAACAGACAAAAACAAAAACAAGCAAAAACAAAAACGAAACAACAACAAGTGCACCTAATACTTCATGTTACAGGATTGTTCAAGGGTAGGTGTAATCATTCAGAATTCCAGCTCCAGGCCAGGTAAATTGTTCACATAAGTTATTAGAGGGTCCCAGGTTTTGTGGAATCTGTTAGTGGAACCGTTGAGGGTACATCTGATCTTTTCCATCTTAAGGTTCTGCATAACTTCCCTTATCCAGTGGTGATGTGATGGACGAGTGGCAGCCTTCCACTTGAATAAAATTAAGCGCCTAGCTAATAAGGGTCTTGTAAGCTACCTTGAAAAGGATTTGACTTGATTTCTGAAGGCGTGGAGTGAGTCTGAATTGAGGAAGTGTGTAGGGAGGTGCTTGGTCCTGGTGATGGGGGTCAGAATGTTGGCATCGGAAGATCTGAGGCTGCGGGTGGGGAAGTGACGTTGGAGGAGATCTCTGAGGTATGGGGGAGCAAGGTTATTAGCATTAGCTGGTAACTTAGCATTCTAAGCTATGCTAAGAAGGCCTGGCCCCACCCGGCCAGTGACCTGTGTTAACCACAGACTCCCAGCTCAAACCTCTGAGCCAAACATGGTCACATCTGGCTCCAAAAAACTAGAGGCTTCAAAGTTATTCACCTATGGCTAAGCCCCGCCCCCTCCACTCACTCGGACAAACTGTCAACATTCGGTGACGGGCGCTATGGCAGCTTTCACAGGAGGCAATTAATCATTTTTGGAGACAGAAAAATGAAATATCATCTGGAAGTCACCAAAAGGGCCTTCATTAACAGGTTAGAGGTTTTCACTCGTCTTTTCACATACACACTGTACTGCTACAGAGCTAACTGTTAGCCTGTTAGCACATACACTGTACTGCTACAGAGCTAACTGTTAGCCTGTTAGCACATACACACTGTACTGCTACAGAGCTAACTGTTAGCCTGTTAGCACATACACACTGTACTGCTACAGAGCTAACTGTTAGCCTGTTAGCACATACACACTGTTCTGCTACAGAGCTAACTGTTAGCCTGTTAGCACATACACACTGTACTGCTACAGAGCTAACTGTAGCTAACTGCCGCTAACGAGGTCGGCCGGCTTGTTAACAAGAGGCTCTTGTTAACAACGGCCGACCTCGTTAGCGCTCGTTAAGACGGAGTCGCTGGATTTGTCTCCAGTCATTAATGAGGAGATATTGATTTTGATATTGATAGATATTGATTTCTTACAGCACACTTGTGTGCCGCGGAACAGCGGTTGGGAATCACTGCCATAGGGAACCGGGTTACTGCTCCCATATTATTGGGCTATACCTTGTGTCAGAGTTGCATGTACCCCATGCACACCGTTTGACCATTTTAAACTTAAAATCTCAAGAAAAAACACATAAAAACGACTGAAAACGGACTAACTCCAATGCATTTCAATGGATGTGGAAGCAGAGAATGTCCGAGTGTATTGAGTTAGCTATGCGCACTGTGATTGGCTCATCGCGTTTGGGGGTGTGGCTTAGCCATAGGTGAATTGAACAGGTGACATCCTGGTGGCCACATCCACTTCTCCTATACAGGCTATGGTAGGTATGTCCAAACTATTCCATAAAGGGCCATGCTGCTGCAGGGTTTTGTTGAACCCTGAGATCAGTTGATTAAATAACTCATGCCTGTTGTGCTTCTGCTTGTTTGGAAGGAAAACCTGCAGCTACATGGCTCTTCATGGGGTAGTTTGGATATGCCTGCTCTATGGTGAGGTGCTCAGGGTACACTGTAAAAAATGTTCGTAGAAATTACAGTAAAACACTGTCAAATTGCATCAGAAATAGGGCGTAAAAAACAAAATTGAATATCACCGTAGTGGACACTTTTAATTACCGTAAATCAAGGAATAGTACAAAACTTTTATACTGTAGAAAACAGTTTTTTTCATGTAAAATTAAAGGAGAATTACCATAATGTCACAGGGATGCAATTACCCTAAAAATAAAGGGACTACTCAGACTAAATTAATGTTGTTTTTTTGTTTTGCTAATATTTACATTTTAATTTACAGTAGAAAACCCACTCACTGTATTTTTCACGGTGAAGTTCTGGCATCCACAGCTGCCGGTATTTTACCGTAAATTAAAACTTTTTTTTTTACAGTGTAGCTTGCACAGTCTTAGCAAGAAAGCAAAGTGGTGTATTTCTCAAAAAGTTGTACTATTTATGTGTTTCAGAAGACTAGAATATTTCAGTGTATGCAGGTTGAAAAGTGAACACGGGAGGTATATATGCCTCCTGATTTGTTTTCCACCAAAGCAGCTGGATAGCAGAGGTGAAGAGTTAAAGGCAGAGGTGAGGCATGGCTCCATTTCTGCCAGATGTTGCAGTACTGGGTGCAAACTGCAGGGGAGGGTGGCAGCGAGGCCCAGAAAGGCCGCCAGCTTTACCAATCACAGATGTGATGGTGCCTGTAACACTTCCGCTGTTTTGAGAGTTCTCGCTCTACACTCAAAAAAAGCAAACTGGGTGTCTGTTACCTTCTCCTTAGTCTAACATGTAGCTTCTACTAAATAAAATGATGTTTTGTGGTTGAACAGTTTTAAAACATGTAGTTTTAGCATAAAATGCAACACTTTAAAATTTACTAGAATACTTTATGTTAAAACAACCTAATTCAATTGCTGAATATAATATTTATTTCCTGAATAATTACTATTATGTTCATTTTCATATGATAAAGGTAATCTTTTAGGCTAAACCACTTCAACCTAACTGTTTGGTGGCTCAGCACAATTAATTCATGTACTGCGCTATTTTAAAAAGTAGTTGTAACTACCCTATTAAATAAAGTAACTCTTAATAATGTCATACACGTTTAAATGGCCCAAGAAAATTACATTAGTATGTTACAATTACCCTTACAAATCTAGTTGGACTGACCCCTGGTAATTAAGTAACAGTAACGCAAATACATCATGTTGACCCGACATATTTACATTTTGTTCACTCAACAAAACTGTTTCTCGCTAAATTAAAGCATTTTATTTAGGTGGAAATTATTTCCATAATTTTATTTCGTTCTGGGAACAAGTTCTTTTTTTGAGTGTACATGGACTCACACGTTTGCATAGCGCGACGATGCTTTTCTGCAGAGGGTGATGACATTACTAGCATCCGCAAAAAAAAAAAAAAATGAAAGAAAAGAGACGACCGTGGAGATCAAGAAAGAGGAAATTGAAATGGTGCTAAAGTGACCGAGAACCCTCAGAGACTTCAGAGAGCAGGATGAAGTCTGACGATGGAAAAAAGTGTGAGTGAAGAGGACAAAGTGTTGAGACAGAGTAGAAGACAGAGACAGAGAGTGTTGAGTGGCGAGGGTTAGGCTGATTCTATTTCACTTAATGTAACCGTGGCGGGCTGGGAGCCCCAGTGCTGCGCGCTCTGGGCTCTTTAATGTAAATAGCCGTCGCTGCCCCAACTCTCAGGCACATGTGAACGCGGCAAAGCCGTGTTATATGACTCTGTCTAACCAAACAGCACTCACAGACACAAAAATTCCTGCTCAGGCTCTTTTCCCATCACTTGAGTGAGACAGAAGAGGGGGGGGGGCAGAGAGACAGAATGAGAGAGGGAGATCAGGGGCGGCGAGAGAGAGGAAACATTTCTTTGGCATGAGGCAAAATACAATTACCAGAGAGACATAGTTTTCTAAGACAGAAAAAAAAGCAATTTATGGATGAAGAAAAGGAAGCAGAGATCTCCTGGAGTGAAAAGTTCATGATCTCTTCAGAAATGTCCTCTGCGTGGAGTTCAGTTGTCTCTCTGGGACCTGAAGTGCCATGACCTGATTGGCCGTCAGCCTGAGATTGAGGCGCCTGATTGGCTGTGGCACATTCCACATTCTAGCCCACTCCAAGTTACATTCCCATTGATGTCGCCCTATCAAATTATACACGGCTGCTAAAAGCAGTTGAAACGTGCTAAATTTGGCCTCCCTGATAAGACGGTTTTGCTACATAATTGGCAAAAAACGTACCTTTGTGAAACATATTTGAGCATTAGTCATTTTCTTGACCTTTTCTCGATCCCTTCCTGACCTTATTATGTCACTGATAACATCCGATTATATCGACGACAGTGAAAAGTTCACAGTTCAGGTCTATTCCGCCACATCCACTTCTCCTATACAGGCTATGGTAGGTATGTCCAAACTATTCCATAAAGGGCCATGCTGCTGCAGGGTTTTGTTCCAACCAATCAGGAACACACCTGATTCGACTGATCGGCTGTTTGAACCCTGAGATTAGTTGATTAAATCAGCTATTCTCAACCTTGGGGTCGGGACCCCAATTTGGGTCGCGAGATGATTTCTGGGGGTCGCCAAATCATTTTGGAAGTCAGCTCTGTCTCCACTGTGTTAAAGTGTTCATGTGTTAATGTGTTTTAGTATTTTTGGTCATTTCGGGGGTTTTTTGGTCATTTTGTGTCTTTTTTTGGTCATTTTGTGTATTTTTGTCATTTTGTGTCTTTTTTTGGTCATTTCGGGGTTTTTTTGGTCATTTTGTGTCTTTTTTTGGTCGTTTTGTGTCTTTTTTTTGGTCATTTTGTGTCTTTTTTTGGTCGTTTTGCGTCTTTTTTTGGTCATTTTGTGTCTTTTTTTTGTCATTTCAGGGTTTTTTTTTGTCATTTTGTGTCTTTTTTGGTCATTTTGTTTCCTTTTCTTAGTGATTTTGTGTCTTTTCTGTCATTTTGTGTCTTTTTTGGTCATTTTGTGTATTTTTTTGGTCATTTTGTGTCTTTTTTGGACATTTTGTTTCCTTTTTTTGGTCATTTTGTGTCTTTTTTGGTCATTTAGTTTCCTTTTTTGGTCATTTTGTCTTTTTAGTCATTTTGTGGTAATTTCAGGGTTTTTTTTGGTAATTTTGTGTCTTTTTTTTGTCATTTTGTGTCTTTTTTGGTCATTTTGTTTCTTTTTCTTAGTCATTTTGTGTCTTTTTTGGTAATTTTGTGTATTTTTTTGGTCATTTTGTGTATTTTTTGGGTCATTTTGTGCCTTTTTTGGTCATTTTGTTTCCTTTTGTGGTAATTTTGTCTTTTTAGTCATTTTGTGTCTTTTTGTGGTCATTGTGTTTGTTTTTTGGGTGATCTGAACTGTGTGTGTGAGATTCTGTTCAGTGAGCGGGGGTCGCGGACAACATGCATGTTAAATTGGGGGTCGCAACTGAGAACTACTGGATTAAATAACTCATGCCTGTTGTGCTTCTGCTTGTTTGGAAGGAAAACCTGCAGCCACATGGCTCTTCATGGGATAGTTTGGATATGCCTGCTCTATGGTGAGGTGCTCAGGCTAGCTTGCACAGTCTTAGCAAGAAAGCAAAGTGGTGTATTTCTCAAAAAGTTGTACTATTTATGTGTTTCAGAAGACTAGAATATTTCAGTGTATGCAGGTTGAAAAGTGAACATGGGAAAACGTACCTTTGTGAAACATATTTGAGCATTAGTCATTTTCTTGACCTTTTCTCAATCCCTTCCTGACCTTATTATGTCACTGATAACATCCTATTATATCGACGACAGTGAAAAGTTCACAGTTCGGGTCTATTTCCACATGCAGCGGTTCTTACGGACTCCTACCGCCATCAGTCATCGGCCTGCTCCCATGTGTTAAACCCTGACATTGGCCTCTGGCAGCCTGCGCCCCGTTGCCACTCGGGTTAAAACAATACACCGACATCCTTCCATTGTGCCCGCCGTGCCCGCCTCGGCAACCACCAACCATCTGCCCCGGGCGCTGGCGACGCGGGCGTACATATGTGTGGGTGCCCATCCTGTCCCCAGGCGTGATGCGTGTGCGTGCTCACGCGTGCCTGTGCGCTGAAGGGAAGCGGACGTTCACACATGCATGCATAAGCGGGAATCCATTAAGCCCCATGTAAAACAAACTCAACATGTGCTGCTTCCTTTTCCTATAATGGAGAGCTTTTATCCACGCTGACCCAGAGGCGAGCAGCTCCAGGGCCCGGGGCCTGTGTGCTCGCAGTTGAAAGACGAGGTCAGAGCCTGAGGTGACTTCATGTAGGTGCGAGGTCAAACACGGTGCCGGAGCGCATTATAACTGCTGTACGTAGCCTGATGTGGCAGACAGATGCGCGCGCGGGGGGGGGGGTGTCAAACTCAAATACACAATGGGCCAAAATTTAAAACTTGAATAAAATCGCGGGCCAACATTGAACAAATAAACCTCTTAATATATACCAAACATGTTTTGCTTTAACATTAAATATGGAACCAGCAACGCTTATAAACATACAATATATAACTAAATAGTGCAGACATGCAAAATCAAATTTCAAATAAAAAACACATCAATGTCATTAATTTATTAAATAAAAAATAAATAAAAATCATATGCCTCTTTTCTATTTGCATCCTTCTGATTTAAATATCAAAATAAACTTTTTCAACAGGTTAATAAATTCTGCCTTTCTTTGCTCCATTTTTGGGAAGAGGTAGCTGGGAGACAGCTCTAGCTTGAGGTTGCTATGACGACTGTCACAGAGGAGCGTTTCTGGGTCCTGTCCTGATTGACGCGCCAAAACAACAGCAGGGCATTGTGGGATTTGTAGTATTAGCTGTAAATGCGCCGTATAATACCGGCGGGTCAGCTTTTATAGTACAATAATAAGATAATCATTTGGCCAAATAAAATTACACTGCGGGCCAAATTTGGCCCGCGGGCCAGAGTTTGACACCCCTGACGTAGAGTGTTGATTTTATGTTGATTTTATGATTTTTTTGTTTTTATTGTATTCATGCATATTTTATTTTGTGCGGGCAGTACATTTTAGATTTTATTTTATTTATTTTTTATCCCATTTTTTATTTATTTTATCTTATTGCATCTTACTGTTCTATTGTTTACTACATCTCTTTGTATTGTGTTATGTATTTATTGTTTGTGCAGCACTTTGGAAACCTTGTGTTTGCTAAAATTGTGCTATATAAATTAAGTGGATTGGATTGTATTTTATTGTCATATGGAAGCGATTGTGTTGTGATTGTGTGTACTGCATTGTTTTAAGAAGTTGATCATATGCATTTCGTTGTTCTGCTGGTATAATGACATAAAAGACTATTCTATTCTACCTTTTGTAATAAAATTAGAGTCACTTCATTTTTAAAATTCAACATTTAGTCTTTTTTTTGGGGGGGGTTCACTTTTAATGCGAGATATGTTTTTGATGACTTCTGTAAGTTATCGTAGGCATGAACAGAGTTACAAAAGTATCTTTATTGTTGCTGTCTCTTCTATACCTTGATATAAACCTCCTAATATACATTTTTTTTTTTTAAATCATTGAAGCATTCAGTTTTATACCCACCCTATTTCGGCCTGTTATTTATTTATTTATTTATTTCATTTTAATTGTATTTTTTTTAATTTTATCTATAGTATTATATTAATTTACTCATGCTTAGCTAACATGGGTGTGTATGGAGTTAGTATCCTGTTATTGTTCTCGTTTAGCGTAGTGGATTTTATATTTTTTAAATTATATATTTTATCAGCTCGCTTTCAATTTTAAAATTGAAAGATAAATAAAGTCTAATAAACTAAAATCTATCTATCTATCTATCTATCTATCTATCTATCTATCTATCTATCTATCTATATATATATATATCTATATATATATATAGATATATATATAAATTGACTCATGCTTAGCTAACATGGATATTTATGGAAATAACAGTATCCTGTTATTGTTCTTACTGCTTCATGCTTAGTGTGAGTAAAAAATACATTTCAGACTTTTATTAAAAACATGAAAAATCATTAAAATCAGATGAATCAAAGACAATTCATTAATTTTTCCCCAATCCCTATTTCTGATTTTCTATTTATTTTTGCAGAGGACTGACCAAGTCATCACAAGTAACAAGTAACTCTCCCAGATTTCTTCTTTTTTTCCCTGTTAAACGGGTTTTTGAGGAGTTTTTCCTTGTCCACTGTGAGGGTCAAAGGTCAGAGGGTGTAGTATCCTGTACAGTCTGTAAAGCCTTTTGAAGCAAATCTGTGATCAGTAATAACATATAACATTAAAAGAAATAGTGAATGCGTTTTCAAATTAGCATTTATTTTTTTAAAACAAGTGCAACTGAATCATGTCGGGACATGTCCCCGCCAACGTAAAGCATATTTCTTTTGGTAAAAATGTTTCGAAAAATACTTTTTTGTCACGTTAACTAACAGGTTTATATGCACAATAAAGAAATATACAATACAATGTAAACAAAGAAGAAACATACACACAGTGGTGGAAGAAGTATTCAGATCCCTTACTTCAGTAAAAGTACTAATACCACACTGTGAAATTACTCCACTACAAGTAAAAGTCCTGCATTCAAAACTTACTGAAGTAAAAGTACAAAAGTATCAGCATCAAAATATACTTAAAATATCAAAAGTAAAAGTACTCGTAATGCAGAATGGCCCCACTCAGGTTGTTAAATACATTCCAAATATATAGTTGTATTATTTTTTTTGATGCATTTATATAAGCAGTGTTTGAATTTTCTTAAGAAAGGGGTCATTTTAACTACTTAATATACTGTTATGGGGTTTCATTTAAAAGAAATATCTTCAAAATAACTTGCTTTTCAGGTTGAAATTTAACATGAAAAACATGATCAATTAACTAAAGCTGTCAGCTGAATGTAGTGGAGTAAAAAGTACAATGGGCCTCATTCACCAATATCTTCTTAAGAATCTTCTTAGATTCTTTCTTAAGTCCTTCTTAAGAAGATTTCTAAGAAGACCCTACGTCAGATTCATCAACGTGTTCTTAAGCCGCTGAATTGTTCGCAGCCGTGTTCTTAACTTGATGAATGCCATCTCCGTCTAATTAACATAGGATTAGCATACACTGTAAAAAATATTCTGTTTAATTTACGGTAAAATACCGGCAGCTGTGGTTGCCAGAACTTTACCGTAAAAAATACAGTGAGTGGGTTTTCTACTGTAAATTTAAATGTAAATATCAGCAAAATCTGTCATTTAGACTGAAAAATCACTTGCCATTTTATCCCTATTGTGTCTCTTTTTGGTAATTTTGTGTCTCATTTGATAATTTTACGTAAATTACGTCTTTTTTTGATAATTTCATGTCTCTTTTGGTCGTTTTCTGTCTTTTTTTTGGTAATTTTGTGTCTTTTTAGATAGTTTTGTGTCTCTTTTGGTCATTTTGTGTCTTTTTTGATGGTTTTGTGTCTCTTTTGGTCGTTTTCTGTCTCTTTTTTTGGTCGTTTTGTGACTCTTTTGGTCATTTTAGGTCCTTTGTTAGGTCCTTTGTTCTGCTATTATTTTTAGGGTAGTTATGTCCTTGTGACGTTATGGTATTTCTCCATTCATTTTAACTGAAAAATCTAATATTTTTTACAGCAAAACTGTGTGTTTTCTAAAGTTTATGACAGAAAAAAGTAAAAGTTTTGTGCTATTCTTTGATTTACGGTAATTAAAAGTGTCTACTACGGTGATATTACATTTTTAATTTTACGCCCTATTTCTGATATAATTTGACAGTGTTTTACTGTAATTTCTACAAACATTTTTTACAGTGTAGGTAACCGCCCATTAATGCCCATAAAAGGGCATAAAAAGGAGTGCAGGGTGTGTAGACGCCACACAGAGGAAACAGCAACAGAACGCTTAAAGCAAAGTGTAAATCCGTTGGAGCAGGTAAAAAAAACAAAACTTTAGCAGTTCAGAACTAGAAGTTTTCCTGCAGGAGATCACTCGGAGGAAGAAAATTATATTTAGCAGCCTTAGTGCAGGTTGCAACAACGCAAACAAAAAGGAGGCCTGGGAGGCAGTTACAGTGCAGTGGATGCATTAAAATGAACAAGAAATTGAAGAAAACGATGTTCTAATAATTTTTTCCATGACTGTTTATACACTGCTCAAAAAATAAAGGGAACACTTAAACAAAACAATGTAGAGTAACTCCAAGTCAATCACACTTCTGTGAAATCAAACTGTCCTTGAATGTGTCGTATCACTAATTGACGGCATGATTTGCAAATTACTTGATTCATGTTAAAGCGCACATTTAATTTAATTAAAATAAAAAATGAAATTAATAAATAAATACATAAATATGACGGAAATTCCACTGCAATGTATTTTATTGAACTTAACAAAAGAAGACAACACAACCATGCCAACATGTCAGCACTGAAATGTGCTTAAAAGTGTTCGTAGGATTTGCTCTTACCTAAGAAAAATTCTGGATTAGAAAAAAATTAATTCACAAATTTGTTTTTAAGAACGGTTCGTGAATGAGGCCCAATGTTTGCCTCAAAATGTAGTGGAGTGGAAGTATAAAGTTACATAAAATAGAAATACTCAAGTACAAATACCTCAAATTGTACTTTTCACCACTGCATACACACAATGTGCAAAAAAAGTGAATAAAAACCCAACAACCCCGGCCACGAAGCGTGCATGCAGCGATCAGTTGCAGCTGTGGATCTGATTCATGTGGACCACTGTCACTTGTTGTTTAGGCCTCATTCAGTGTTGTCGACTCTAAACTACACTACTGGTCAAAAGTTTTAGAACACACCAACTTTTCCAGAATTTAATTGAAAATGATGCAGTTTAATGTCTCAGTGTACTCTGAAATTAATGCACATTTGCAACATTTAAAATTCTTTATTGAGCATGATAGTGTTTTGAAAGTAAAAAAAAGATTCAAAATCACATTTTATGTTGGACTAAAGGACTAAAAAAAGACACAAAATGACCAAAAAAAGACACAAAATGACAAAAAAGACACCTAAAGACACAAAATGACTAAAAAAAGACACAAAATGACTTACAAAGACATGAAAAGAATTCAAAAATGGACAAAATAGCCCAAGACTCCATAGAGTTAAGTTGTTAACCCATTTCTTGTTCCCTGAAAAAGGCCTACTTGTATAATTCTGAAATGTACATTATTTTTCAGTTTTGGTTAAGCTTACCTTTTTTTATTTACCTCTGGCAGTTCACCACTTACCTTTGTACCCTTTCAAGCTGTTCATTTGACTTGAACTGCTTGAATTTCAATAAAAAACTGGAAAAATTGGGGTGTTCTAAAACTTTAGACCGGTAGTGTATGCCCTTTTAAAGCGCTGTTAGACCTTTTTTTCCTGCCGTAATTATCTACACTCACCTCACTCCGGTTCACTCCTTTATATAGCCTGAAAAAGCATCAGCTCAGTCTCTTCCACTTTCCTACACAGAGTGAGACACAAGACAGTCATGTGACTTGAGACCACACCTCTTGTAATATTAACTGTCAGTTAATCAGTCAATTATTGATACCTGCAACTGAATTTTTTAAATTTCTTTTGGTGGAAGGGTTTTTTCAAGACGACATTTTCAGTCTGTTTGGCTGAGAGTGAGTTTTTCTTATCGTGCTATATAAACGGGACTGTTTCAGGAATGTTTCAGACTGTTTTAGAAAATGTCTCACTAACTAGAAGGAGCACAATCAGTTATTTGGTGTCTATGAACTCATGGCAAGATAATTAAAGATATGCACACAAACGAAACTTAAAAAAAAAGATGTTTCATATGGAAAATATTCATTAATCACAGTGGTTGTTTTTTCTCTCAGTTTTGAAAAAATCCTGACTTTGACTACTGATAAAAGTGTGATGTTTGATGTGATTAAAAACTTCCAAAGTTGTACTGTTAGAGACTAACCCAAAGTATGTCTGGATCAAATTTCAAGACTTCAAACCAATCACAACAATATGTTCAGGTCATGCTTTTTGATGACTGTTTTGATTTAACTATTTACAAAAAATGTAACGTTTGTTTAAGTAAACCTTATGGTTGAGTATGTAAATCATTACTTTAATTGTTTACTTGGTTGATTTTGAATGACTTTGTTTGTTTTAAAGTAATGGTAAAATGTATTTTCTAGAAAAACTGCTTAGTTAAATGTTTAGTGTTTTGCTTTCAAGACTAATGCCTGTTTTTCTGTTTCTTTAAGGTTATCAACCTATTTCACACCACTCTGTTTAACCATAAATCACCAACCATCTTCAAGAAAATAAAAAAAACAAAGAAAAAGTGGAATATGAGTTGTTCCTTTGCATCCTTCGCAAACTGATGAGGCAGTTTTTCAAGTTTGGGCAAAGTTGTGGTCAAAAAAGAAGACAGAACTTGACAATCAAAATTGTTTAATGCAAAATCACTTTTCTGCAACCTGGTGTTGTCTACTCACTACGTAATGCTGCAGCAGAAGAAGGGCGACAAAGTGTTTTTCCTGCTTTGATCACAACAACTCTGGATGCAAATGTGTCTTTGCTGGCGTCCTCTCTGCAGCCGCAGCCAGGTTAGCGAGGCGCCACAAATCCTGTCCTCTCTTGTTTATCAAACTCCAGCATCAGTAGTGAGCCTGCTGCTCGTGTAAAAAAAAAATTCCAACTGATCCGACAGTACCAAAAACCCTGAGAGTGTAAAAGAGCTGGCAGAGCACCAACAGGAACTGTTGGGAAGACGAGGATGGATAGAGGTCAACCCCAGAGGTAAATTAACAAATGAGCTCATGTGTTCGGAGGAAAATGATGAGAATGTTGAAGGAAGAGAGTGTGAATGAGGAAGTAATGTCCTCCGTGGGTCAGGGCTGATGTCAAGAGTTACTCTTTTCTCTCAGCGGCTAACACGGAGCACTCTGCTTGTCATAACTTCATGTGAACAATGGGGCATTCGGGGCTTTGGTTGCAATCAGAGATAACAAAAACCTTTCATATTACATCATGACAAGAGGATGAAGAGGTTTAAGCCAAACACCCTCCTTCACTTTATAAGGAACGGAAACAAACGGAAACCCAACAGAAACAAAATTATCTCTACCGCACACTTCCACCAACAGATTTCGGAAAATTGGGAAAATACTGTTTTTACTCAGCCCACTTATGCTAACATCCACATCACAACAAAGAAGCTCTGCACAAAAACTCCACTGAATATTATTCATAACAGTCCCTAAACTGGAGACTGCGCCTCAGCGGTGCGCCGGCCCAGCACAAATTTCCAAAACAGATATGGATCTTATCTATTCCACATTTTTGGATTTGGAAATTTCAAATGCCCCGATAAAAATTTTTGTCAGTTAAAATAAACGGCTGAAAAAACTGTCAAGTGAGTGTCATATGGAATGCATGTTACAGTATTAACCACATTAACAAGGCATTTAAAGTATTGTTCTTTCTCACACACACACACACGCACACACACACACACACACACACACACACACACTGTGGTACGAGTGCTGTCTCGCTGGTAATTTGAGACCGGAGGGGACTTTTCAGAGGAAAGCAGCTCAAAGCTAAGTGAGAGCAGCTGATGTTGCATCATACTTCAAACATTCTTCAAATTAACAATATGTCAAAGGCTACAGAGCGCTCTCCGGCACACACACACACACACACACACACACACACACACACACACACTTAGATCTGCTTTATGATAAGAAATAACCCCAGCACCTCGACAGATAAGTCCACTTTATGTGATGACGGGCTCTTTAAAAACTTCATGCTCTCCAACAAGCTTTCAAAATGCACCGTGGGACACAAAAGCAATGGGTACCAAACTTTTCAATATCATGTCTAATCCACCAACTCTATTATCATAAGGTTATGTTCTGAGGCGGGCGGGCGGGCGGGTCGGGGGGGTTCTCTCGTGGCGGACGTTGCAGATGTTTCAGAAACGGTCCGAGGCCAGCTGTTGGAATGTTTTCCCACCACATGAAGAGGCGAGGGCAGAAAGGCTGCCCTGAACGGGTCACGTGACCCGGGTCATGTGATCGAGGAGAACCCGACCGGTGGGTTTGGCAGCTGACCGCCGTTTGCTGCTGCGGTCATCTCAACCGGGGCCGACCCACGCGGGCCCCGGGGCCACGGATCTGAGGCCGGAGGGAGAGAGGAGGCGACTGACAGCCACATCAAACGTCTGGAGCCTCCCACTCACAAGGGAAACACTCTGCAGGGCCGGAGATACAGCACGGTGGACACACTGAGGTCACTCACACAGATGGATGGACACACACACACACACACACACACACACACACACACACACACACACACACACACACACACATATTTCATTAATTTTAGTTTTAATTTCGTTGTGAATTTTTGTTTTCAAATTCAGTTAGTTTTAGTTAGTTTTTAGAGTGAGTTTGCTAGTTTTAGTTTAGTATTTTTTTTTTAAATTTTTTTAAATGTTTTAGTTTTACTTTAGTTTTTTACTTTTAGTTTTTTGTTATGGGGTATTTGTTGGGTGGGAGATTTAAAGAGGTCACAGTAAATTTTACCTTTATTTCCTTTGCCTTATCCATCTTCATTATGTATGAAAAAAGTTAATTATCATTATCATGTAACCTTTAACCCTTAAAACAAAGTCTGAAATCTTTATAAAAGCCTTTAAAGAAGTGAGGACCGGCCGAAATGTCCTCACTTTGCAAAAATGTCCTCGCCTTGTTGGTAAGAAACGTGTTCTGGTCCTCACTATGTAGGAAGTACGAGAACACACACACACACACACACACACACACACACACACACACACACACACACACAAACACACACACACACATACACAGTGGTGGAATGTAACTAAGTACATTTACTCAAGTACTGTACTTAAGTACAGTTTTGAGGTTCTTGTACTTTACTTGAGTATTTCCATTTTATGTAACTTTATATTTGTACTCCACTACACACTGTGAAAAATGTTTGTAGAAATAACAGTAAAACTTTGTCAAATACATCAGAAATAGGGCATAAAATGAAAAATTGTACATCACCATATTAGACACTTTTAATTACCGTAAATCAAAGAATAGCGCAAAACTTTTACTTTTTTCTGTCATAAACTGGAAGAAACACACAGTTTTGCTGTAAAATATAACATTTTCATGCAAAATTTATGGAGAAATACCATGATGTGTGAATAAATGACACAATTACCCTAAAAATAACAGGATTATTCAGACTAAATTACAGTTTCTGATATTTACATTTAAATTTACAGTAGAAAATCCACTCACTGTAATTTTTACGGTGAAGTTCTGGCAACCACAGCTGCCGGTATTTTACCGTAAATTAAACAGATTATTTTTTACAGTGCATTTTGGGGCAAATTTTGTACTTTTTACTCCACTACATTTAGCTGACAGCTTTAGTTATGTTGCACACTTGGACACAAAAAGGGATTTCCAGGCGTGCATAAGTTCAAAAAATAAAGTTTACTTGGGTTCGGTTTCCTCTGCACGTATACACAAGCACATTAGCATGATGCTGCTCACTGTTTACATTTTCATCTCATATACACGGTCTTCTTGACTCTTCTCATGGACCCCTGTGCTGCCCACAGTGCCTGTATAAACTTCATTTATAGACACCCTAACTTTACCTGATCAAAACTAGCTTCTAATGTGAAAGGACATAGTGCATGAGTTAATTAAATTAAATATTACAAAAATAAAATCAGGAACAAATGAATTAAATTCAGAGAATAGAATAGTACATTAACATTATAATGGGGGGTTTACTCTTTTAACTGTTCATTAACATGACCAATAGTACTATGGGTCCCACAGTTACTTTTCAGGTCGAGATTTAACAGAAAAACATGATAGATTTAAAGTGATTAGACATTTTATTTTAATTAGAACAGTATAAATGAGCCGTATTTTTGCTAAACTGATGTTTTGCTACATTTAGCTGACAAGTTAAGTTACTTTACAGGTCGAGATTAAACATAAAAACACGATAAATTTCAAATGATTACGCATTTTTATAAATTAAACCTCATAACAGTATATTAAGTAGTTAAAAGGAGTCCTACCTTTACAAAACTAAAACGCTGCTTACATAATACATCACATCAAATAATCTTATAATATATTTAGAGTAGATAAAACAATCTGAGTGGGGCCATTGTGCATAACGAGTACTTTTACTTTTGATACTTTAAGTACATTTTGATGCTGATACTTTTGTACTTTTACTTTAGTAAGTTTTGAATGCAGGACTTTTACTGTAGTAAAGGATCTGAGTACTTCTTCCACCACTGCACACACACACACACACACACACACACACATTCTTGTACTTCTATCTTTGTGAGGACCCTCATTGGAACAGTGAATTCCCTAGCAAGGTTATAATAGTTTCGATTTATCATTAGTTTTAGTTTTAATGAGTTTTTAGAGTGAGTTTGCTAGTTTTAGTTTAGTATTTATTTTTTGAAATGCTTTAGTTTTAGTTTAGTTTTTATTAGTTTTAGTTTTTTGTAATGGGGTATTTGTTGGGTGGGAGATTAAAAGAGGTCACAGTAAATTCTGCCTTTATTTATTTTGTTTTATCCATCTTTATTATGTATGAAAAAAGTTGACAAAGACGAAAACGAAGGACATTTTCACTATAATTTTAGTTAGTTTTGTAACCACACAATACAGTTTCAGTTAATTATCATTATCATGTAACCTTTAACCCTTAAAACAAAGTCTGAAATCTCAAAAAAGCCTTTAAAGAAGTGAGGACCGGCCGAAATGTCCTCACTTTGCAAAAATGTCCTCACTCTGTTGGTTAAAAACGTGTTCTGGTCCTCACTATGTAGGAAGTACAAGAACACACACACACACACACACACAAAAAACACAGTTTAAACGATTTAACCTCGTTCAAAGTTTACAATCCTGCTGTGACATTTTTTCCACCCTCCCTATCAGAGGCAGTCCCAACAGGAGTTTACCTGTGGCGGGGCGGACAGGTGCTAACTGGGTAATCACCAAAGGAACGAGGTCAAATGCAGCTGATTTGTTGGAAACCAGCTCGTCTCTTAAGTGATTGGTGCTGACAGACACGTCTAAACATATCTAATGTTGGCTTCTAATTAAGATTAAAGCCTTCTACACGCCATGGACAGGCAATATAATATAAGGGTGTAGTGTGTCCGAGTGATGTAAGACGTGTAGTACAGAGCACTAAGTGAGAGAGTGTGAAATAACTTGTGACATTACACTTTCACATCCAGACTCAGCCATGGGAAGTCTTTATAAACACACTCCTCCAGTCCAGTCCTAATGATGGTTATTCCAAAGATTTCATTTATTTCTAAAGGAATGGTACACTGCAAAAAAGCCAACTTGTATTTTTTGGCCTAAAACAGTGACTTAAGTTGGTAAAACTTGGAAATATAAATTATTGACATTTAGGGCAATAATGTAAGTTAGCACAACAAAGGAAGCCAGTTGTCTGCTCAAAAACAAGTTGGTGAGTTGTTGTTACTTATATCTTTAAGTTGGGGTTCACAACAAGGGACAATAGTTCTGATAACTCTTATTTCTTTGTTGGGAAATGTGGTGAAATTCGGTCATTAGCGAAAGCTAGCGGCTAACGGACGCTAGCGGCTAACGGATGCTAGCGGCGCTGCTTGTTACAGCTACAAGAGTAGCCATTAGCGTATCAATGCTAACTCAAAATTGCGGTCGCAACATTAGCTGACATTTCATAGCGGTGTTACAATCGTGCCAATTCAGCACATTGCAGAAGTTAGCAGAAGTAAGGATTAAAAGTTATTACAATGTAAAATTGTAAGTTAGTACAAGCAGTTAAAATATTTTGTTCAATTGTCCAACTTAAAATATTATCGAAGTTTGTTGCCTTGAAATTTTGAGTTCAACCAACTTTTCTTTTTTTGCAGTGTAGCAACATTTATTCACATTAAAGATGTATTGAAGGTCCTGTAATGTGATTTTGTTTTTCTTCAATTATTATGTTAGGTATTATTTTTTAATCTTAGGTTCAGGTCAGTGGTTCCCAGCATGGAGGTCAAGACCCTCAACTTTGCTTTTTGTTTTTGTCAGTTACCATATACAGGTGCATGTCAATACATCAGAATATGATAGAAAAGTCAATTTCCAGTAGTTCAAGTCAAATAGCCCCAACCAAGTATTGAGTCATATAGATGGACATACTTTTCAGAGGCCAACATTTCCATATTAAACATACTTTTTAAAATTGGTCTTTTTGTGAGACACTGAATTTTAGCTCTTCATTAAATTTAAGCTATTCTCATTATAATTAGAAGAAATTAAATAAATTAAGACATGTGTAATGGATCTATATAATGTCTTATTTCCACTTTTTGAATTGAATTACTGACATAATTAAACTTTTCTATAATATTCTAATTTATTGAGATGCACCTGTAATGTATACAGAAGCCCTGAGGGGCAAGTGAGAAAAAACAATCCAATGATCCATTTTCCATCAAAGCTGATCTAAATAGTTTGCGACCCCTATTGTGTAATCACTACAGAACAATCTTATTAAGTTCCTTTTTTAATTTTATTCTTTCCAAAATCATGTTTTGCCACGATCCAGGGCTGAACAGCTTTTTTTTAAAATTGCGATTATTTTGACTGGTATTCCAATTGTGATGTGACTCACAATGTTGAAGAGAATGATCATTTTTGCATGATTATTTTAACTTCCAGACAGACAGACTGGAATTTCTGGCCTTGAACAGAAAGCATTTTTGGCAAAACCATAATACCTATCATTGATCCAACTTCACTTTGACTTTTTGCATGATTATTTTAACTTCCTTCTAAAAATATATTGAAATGATTATGCCATTTTTTGGCAAATATTTGTACCTTTTTTCCTGTTTAGAACATGGGCCAGTGGTGCACTTCAGCCTCCTGTGGCTGAAATGAATATTACAACAACAAACAGTTCTCCATAAATTGTATCGAAAATTATTCAATTAACCCTTTGAACCCCAACAAGCTGTTTCAGTACGTCTTTTGGTCTTTTTACATTTTACTCACTGTGACTTTATATTTCCCTGCAATATATAATAAGTCCTGCAGCTCTATGGAATCAGCACAATCATGGCTAGAAATGGGAATAACTCAAATGTGTTTTGTGCAGAATAGCAGTTATCATGACATAAATCATAAAAATTGGAATAAAAGTGTAATCAATATTGGGGGAAATTTGTGTATCCTCGTGCTATAAATATTGAAGTATTTGCATTTTTTACAGCCTCTCCTGTCCTCTCCTCTCAGCTCTGTGTAAACACATTTTCAGTGAATATTTGTCACGTGACCGTTCGTCTCAGCAGAATCAATCATGGCTTCACAGTGTCTCTGAGGAGCAGAATTTCATGTTTTTAACAGGATCTGGTTATTACAATACTTTATTTTTGGCAATATTTACTGAGACATGTAGAATAAAATTATTTTTGACAGAAATATCACAATTTTGATTTTTTGTTTTGGTTACTTTTTCTAAAGGAAACTTTCGCAACCTATAATCTGTTCAAGGACTGTCGGAAAGTTCAAATTTTGACTATAATGCCTGTTTTTACAGTTTCATTGTTATGAAGTACGGGAGATCTGGACCCAAATGCACGACTCAAAAGACTGATATTTGTGCAAACACAATCATTTATTACTATTTAGCTGAAGTAATGTGCAGGGGGAGGGGTGGAGTGTCTTCTGACGCCACTTCAGCTCGTGGAGAGAAGAGATCTTGCAGTTGGAGCATGAGACACGAAGATCTTAAGCAATGCAGAAAGCATAGAAATAACTAGAAAATTTCCTCTGGGGAAATTCTGAAAGGGCCACGGGGGCTACTGCCGGTGTGTGTACACTATGATGATATTCTTCAGAGATTTCAAACTATGCCCTTTAACCTCAAAATGTGTGTGTGTGTGTGTGTGTGTGTAATTAAAATCACATAAAGTTACATGTGTGTGTGTGTGTGTGTGTGTGTGTTTGAAGCATGTGTATGCATGTGTGAGGAGTGTGAGCGCTTACCCGCATGTGTGTGTGTGTGTAACTGTAATCACATCAAAGATCAAAGCAATCAACAGAATTAACTGACACCTGTTCCGGCACAGTGACAGCAGCGGTGGACAGACTGGAATGTCCGAACAGAAAGCATTTTTGGCAAAACCATAATACCTATCATTGATCCGACTTCACTTTGAGCGTCCTGAGTTCTTCCTGAACGTCTACATATGTTTTGTTTTTTTTTCAGAAAAATGACAAAATTGCTTTGTAAGAGCGATCTAAAAAAACTGTTACATCTCCCTTTTTCAGAAATCTTCCTGCGTTTTTAATATGGGAGCCAATGAGGCTGTTGCTGCGTGTTGGGGGCGCATTTGTGCGTCCTACACCCAAACTATAACTCTGACAGCTTTACCAGAGGATTGTGAGTGAGAAGACAAATTTTCCTACGTTTCTATGTATAAATTATTTCTGTAGAGTGGAATTTGCGGCCTGGAGCGCAGTTTTAAAATTTATTTTTTGACATTTTTTTCTCTCCCTCTACACTCTGGCGATGATGTCACACACTGTGACACGAACATTCCGTGCAATACACACCCATTATAATCTCAGAATTTCTCCAAAAATGATCATGGTCATTGAACAGGGATTGGTAAAAAACTATATGACCTATCGAAACGTGGATTAATACACCGATACACAAGACTTGTGTCTACTGTTTAAAGTTTAAATGGAGTCTCTAGGTGAAATTATGCCGGAGAAGTAGACGTTTAAAAATCTCCAATTATTGTTCTTTTTCGCTCATTTTCTTTCGGCCGTCCCATTCATTTCAATGCAAAATTCGTATTCTGTAGAGAAAAGTAATAGCACACCGATCCCGATCAAACCGCCTGTGAATAAAGCCTCGCCCACACACACAGAACAGGAGGATCAGACAAACAGGGAAAGTGCTGGAAATTTAGGAAACCTCTTCTATGAAAAAAAGTCATAATTCCTTCAACCATTACTAAATATAAATGTGGCAATTTAATTATAATTATATTCATAATTATTAATCAGTGCTCCTAATTGATAGTTTAGTAACTTTATGAGACTGATTTAGGTGAATTGGCTATATTTTTCTGTTTTACAGAGTGGTGCCCCAACCAGTGATGACTTAGTAAATCAAGTCATATCATTTATTATAATTAATAATTATTTTTGATAATTATTAAGAATTCTGATAGCCATCTTACCACTCTTTTGAACTGTGAGATTCACACAAGTGTTGCTCAGGTTCATCCTTACATATCTGATATCTTATGGGAGGGATAGCATTTATGATAACACCCTTTAATTTACACATTTGACGCCCCGTGCAAGGTGTCATTTATTCATAAAAGAGGCATCCTAAATTCCCCCCCAAAAAAGACAACAACAAACAAAAAGGGGCAGGAGGAGCTGCCAGGCACAGATCCTGACATTCTTTATATGATAAATGATGCATTCTGGGTGTTAAAAAAAAAAAAAGAAAAAGAGAGAAAGCAGATTCATGTTGTTGTTGAGGTTCTTAAGCCAAAAAAGTTGGGAATCACTACTAAAACCTGTACAATAGCTTCATGTCTAATTAAACTGGACAAACATCATGAAGCTCTTATGTAATATACATTTAACTGTCTTTGGAGGAATAACACACAGCCTAAAGATGATATCTGCGGTCTGGACAAGTTCTGGCAAAGTCAAACACTGTATTGAAACCAGTGTGAGGTATTTGAGGTTCTGGTGTCACCCATCGTGCTCTGACCTATCGCCCTCTAGTGGTCCGTTCTGTCACTGTGACTCAGTGTCACTGTGGAGGATGTTGGAAGAAAAAACAGATCACATTTTAACGTGAAGAAATAAAACAATCTTCAAACATGAAACACTTCAAAATCAAATATAAAAAGCATGTCTTCACACAATATAGGGATGAAAACGGGTGTGTAAAATGACAGTAGGTGGTTATTGTTGACGTTTTATTTTTTAAATGTGTTACTATTTTTTCTTTTTTGTGTGTTATTGTTGTTTGTTTGTTCATTGTTGTCTCATTATGACTACATGGGTGTATGTGTACTTATGTGTTTGTAAGTTAATAACAAGTTCTGTGTGTTAATAATGGTAATAATGAGTTTATAAACTACATTACTATGTGTTATACATACATATATATATAAATATTATTGTTATATAACTGAATATAGTAAATTAACATAGAGAGAAGGGATTTAATAAGCTTTGGCTCCTTTTGAACACAAATAAGTGTTGAGTCTTTTTGTTTCATTTGTGTTGTTGTCTTGTATTTATTGTTGTTCGTTTGTTTTTAAATGTTCATCTTTTATTTTGTGTTCAAATAAATTCTCAATCAATCAATCAATCAATCAATCAATCAATCAATCAATCAATCAATCAATCAATCAATCAATCAATCAATCAATCAATCAATAACCTCTTAAGGCCCTCCTGCCTGGCTCAGGTTTGGGGTACATCTATTCAAATAAGTTTTTCTGGTCCAAGCTTCCCTAAACCATACATAAATATATAGAGATGATCATGTTGGGTGTTTTTACAGTGGTGGAAAGTAACTAAGTACATTTACTCAAGTACTGTACTTAAGTACATTTTTGAGGTACTTGTACTTTACTTGAGTACTTCCCTTTTATGTTACTTTATACTTCAACTTCACTACATTTTGAGGGAAATCTTGTACTTTTTACTCCTCTACATTCAGCTGACAGCTTTAGTTACTTTTCAGGTCGAAATTTAACATTAAAAACCGGATCAATTTAACCCTCCTGTCATGTTCGTTTCTCAGGATCAGCAATAACCCAGGGCATGTTTAATTATCCAAAAGTGTCAAAAACTTAAAGAAAATACCAATAAACATTGTTTATATTTAATAAAGTGAAGAAGCCTTTGGCCCCTGCTGTGGCCCCTGTGTCAAATTAATAATAAAATGATCAATTTATAACGATGAATGACGGAAGAATTCTAACCTTTTTTTCTTTTTTTTGTTTGTTTGTCTTTACAATATCTCATTGTACACAAAAGGAACCCAGAATGTGTACATTGTGCAATAAAACATTGTGTGTGTGTGTGTGTGTGTGTGTGTGTGTGTGTATATATATATATATATGTGTGTGTGTGTGTGTGTGTGTGTGTGTGTGTGTACTGTACTGCACTTTCAAAATAAAAAAAAGTGATTGTGCACAAATATGAGAAATGTCATTGTCATACAAAAAAAAACTGTTATTGTTGGTGAGTCTCATTATTTAAATCAATGTATTTGTATCTTCCAAATATACTTAAATGAGATGTTTAAATAAGCTAAAATAAAGATTTTGAATGCTTAAATATCATCTTTTTTAAACATTTTTTAATGTGCTAATGTGCCCCTCTGATTAAACACTGGCCCCTCCTGGGCCCCCACAGTAAAATTAGTCTAGAACGCCACTGAAGGGATCTGAATACTTCTTCCACTGGTGTTGTATGAGTTTGTTGTTGTATCGAGGTGAAAAGAAGAGAAAGATGAGAGTGTGTGACCTGATGTGGACTGGTTGTCATGGCCTCTGTGTCTGTGTGTGATTGTGTTATCGCTATAACACTCTGTCCTCTCTCACTCTCTCCTGATGCCTCTCACCTTTATCACCATTACATTTTACTCATCAACAGCCAGCAGTATTGCATGAAATGCATGAATACAAACATCATATCATATGCCCTTTAACCTCAAAATGTGTGTGTGTGTGTGTGTGTGTGTGAGAGAGAGTGAGTGAGTGAGTGAGTGAGTGAGTGAGTGAGTGAGTGAGTGAGTGAGTGAGTGTGTGAAACGTGTATCTGGAGGAGTGTATGAGAAATTGTTTTGACCTTTTTTTCTTTTTTTTTGTTCAAACAATATGTCATTGTACACAAAAGGAACCCAGAATGTGTACATTGTGCAATAAAACATTGTGTGTGTGTGTGTGTGTGTGTGTGTGTGTGTATGTACTGTACTGCACTTTCAAAATAAAAAAAAGTGATTGTGCACAAATATGAGAAATTTCATTGTCATACAAAAAAACCTGTTATTGTTGATGAGTCTCATTATTTAAATCAATGTATTTGTATCTTCCAAATATACTTAAATGAGATGTTTAAATAAGCTAAAATAAAGATCAGCATATTCTGAGAACTGATCAAGTGCAAATCTGTCACCAGGAAAGTAAAGATTTTAGGTATTCATCTTTTTTAAAAAACATACAAAAAACTCTTGTATATTAACCCATCAGAACCAGATTATGTTCCAAAAAATATTGTATATTCAACTCATTGCCTGTTCGTCTCAGCAGGATTAATCAAGGCTTCACAGTGTCAATATTGTATATTCAAATATGTTTATTGAGTTTTAAGAAGGTGAAAATATACAACAAACATCAAACAATATACAAAACATGCACACCTCTGCAGCCCAAACACTCTGGGAGGCTTAACCTTAACAGTAACTCTCAAAAAACAACAACAAAAGAAAAAAACCTATGCGCAATATTAGTATTTTATGTATATAAGGTGTATATTCTGCATGTATATGTCTTATTTTTATTCTTTATTCAGTTTTTTAATGTTTAGGTTTCGGTTTATTTTTTGTAAACACCTCTGTCTGTATCTGTAGCTGCTAAACACTGCCGGATAAATGAAGTCTTATCTTATTACAACAACAACAAACGTAACAACAACACCCCCAAAAAACATAATAATAATATTAATAATCATAACAATAACATCATTATGATGATTATGATGATGATAATGATGATGATTATTATTATGGTTATTATTATTATTGAATACATAACACTACTACTACTAATAATAATAATAGTAATCACAATCATAATCATCATAATAATCATCAAAATAATTGTAGAATATATATATATATATATATATATATATAGTCTGTGTATACATCATTTATAGGATGACTGATAATTGAACAACAAAACAAATTAATACTGTTTTGAGTATTTCCCAATTAATTTCCCTTTTCCTCTTTCACTGACATTATTTTATAAAGTTACAAAATTTCCATATGATATATTTATGTACAGAAGTAATGTAACATCTCATATTTAATTTTAACATGAATGATACTGAATGGTCCTTTCCCCAATATGAATAATAGATTAAATTGCACCCTGCTGTGACTCTCCTATAGATGATGTGGGACACTGTGATTCATTTATAGACATCAGATGAAATAAAAGTGTGCATTAATGGGCAGTAATCATAGATGTAAACATCTGAGAAAAGTTGTTCTTATCTATTGGTTCTCTCTGCTGCTATAACTTCCCGAGCATCTAAGGCATGGGTCTCAAACTTGCGGCCCGCGGGCCAATTGCGGCCCTCGTGACGATATTTTGTGGCCCCCACCTTGATATGAAAGTTTAATGTGAGTTTTATATGAATGGCACTTTACCGTGTTGTGTGTGAAAGGTTCTTTTAATTAAATTTTTTGTGTGGTAATTTTGTGTCTTTTTTTGGTAATTCCGTGTCTTTTTTTGTAATTTTGTGTCTTTTTTTTGGTAATTTTGTGTCTTTTGGGGTAATTTTGTTTCTTTTTTAAATAAGTTTGTATGTTTATTGGGTCATTTTGTGTCTTTTAAAAAAATAATTTTGTGTCTTTTAAAAAAAATAATTTTAGGTCTTTAAAAAAAATAATTTTGTGTCTTTTTGGCCATTTTGTGTCTTTTTAAAGTAATTTAGTGTTTTTTTCTGTCATTTTGTGTCTTTTTTGGTAATTTTGTCTTTTTTTTGGGTAATTTTTTGTCTTTTTTATTTATTTATTTATAGTCATTTTGTGTCTTTTTTTGGTCACTTTGATACTGACTCCAGCGGCCCCCAGCTAATTTGAGTTTGAGACCCCTGATCTAAGGTCATCTACAATACATCATGTTTCATATTATCTGCAAAACCAGATAAAAGTCAGGGTTCTTGCATAGCTGTACTGCAAAAAAATGCACAAACAACAACAACAACAACAGCAGCTGTTAGCATGTTGCGTGTAACTCCATTTCCCCCCCAGCGTCACTGCAGCAGACCCCTCCCCTCCCTCTCGTGACAGACATGACAGTTATTAATCACCTTTTCTTCCGCCTATTACCAACCGGACCCTGGATGCAAAGAGCTGCTGGACGGGAGCCGGGGGTCTGCGGCTAAAATTAGAGGCCGGCTCAATCAACAGCCTGATTTAGTGGTAGCAAGTGTGTGTGTGTGTGTGTGTGTGTGTGTGTGTGTGTGTGTGTTGTCTGAGTGCTGGGGCAGATCACAGGACTGATCCCACTGGATTTCCTCTTCCTACGGGACACTGATTCTGATTACCGTCACTGAGGGAAACCGTTCTCCTTCTGCAACTTTTAGCTCGTTTCTCTTTTGTTATATATCAAATGATATAAAAAAACCAACCATTTCAATCAATATTTAGTGCAATGGTGTTCTTTACCTCTCACAGATCAGGTTCAATGAGGATAATTTACATTTTTCATTTTAAAAAAAAGCATGTTAAAACTTTTTTATGTACATTTAAAAGACCTACATATAAAATGCAATGGTTTTACATGACATTGATTTAAAAAATATATTTTTTATATTGTTAAATATTTTCTTTTTATGAAAAACTACTTTTACCTTCTTTTTTTTAATTTTAAACTTTTAAATGGGTCAATTTGACCCGCAACAGGAGGGTTAAAATATACAAATGATATAAAAAACACCCCCCCCCCCCCCCCCCTCCTCTAACACCCATTCCCCCTAAAACCTCATCCCCCTTTACACATTTTACACCCCAACCGCCACCCAGTCAAGCAGAGGCGACCTTTGACCTCTTAAAAAGCTGGGTATTAGCTACCTTATCAGTGCCACGCTCCCCCTGTCACCCCATCTCTTACCTAGCCCGATCTTGAATTATAAGAATAACAAAGTGAGAGTGTGTGAGAGTGTGTGAGAGTGTGTGAGAGTGTGTGAGAGTGTGTGGGGTGGGGGTGAAGAGTGTGTGCTGCTTCTCGCATTGCATGTAAACCCCGTAAACCCTGCCGGCCCGGGGGTTTAGTTGGAAACAAATGCAGTGCTGAGGTCTGATGGAGGTGTGTGTGTGTGTGTGTGTGTGTGTGTGTGTGTGTGTGTGTGTGTGTGTGGGTGTGGGTGTGTGTCAGGGTTGGTTTGTCTTTCAGCGTGAGCTGGTGGGGGGCATTCAGGGTGGTATGTGTCTATGAAGGCTGTCCTTTAAAATTTTTGTCAATTTTATCAACTTTTCTGATCAACCTGGTCTCACAGAAATCCGTGAAATAGCCACGGATCTGCTTAACTCAAAATCTGTGGAATAGCCACGGAATCGCTCAAATTTCCGTGAAACTGACACGGATTTCGCTACAATGCAAGTTAATGACAGTCATATCCCGTGGCTATTCCAACATACAAAGTGATTATGTACATTCACTGAGTGAATATTTAGAAAATAAAACATATATTTCTTGCTAAAAATGTGATCAAAATCCATTTTTATGCAGAAACTAAGTCAAAATATTGATTTATTCACTAAAAATGAGAGAACTGTCCGCCATGTTTTTTGTTCTGACTGCTGGAACCTTGAAAGTCACGTGACTTGGAACAAACCAATAGGAACAAATATCCATGGAATAGCCACGGGATATGACTGTCATTAACTTGCATTGTAGCGAAATCCGTGTCAGTTTCAC